>NC_050577.1:262502977-262607977 GCF_011100635.1 Trichosurus vulpecula
TTGTGTTCCAAGCCCTTCTATCCCTTAATGTGGAAGCTGCTAGATCCTGTGTTATCCTAATTGTTTTTCCACAATACTCAAATTGTTTCTTTCTGGCTGCTTGCAGTATTTTCTCCTTGACCTGGGAGCTCTGAAATTAGGCGACAATATTCCTAGGAGTTTTCTTTTTGGGATCTTTTTCAGGAGGTGATCGGTGGATTCTTTCAATTTCTATTTTACCCTCTGGCTCTGGAATATCAGGACAGTTCTCCTTGATAATTTCTTGAAAGATGATATCTAGGCTCTTTTTTTGGTCATGGCTTTCAGGTAGTCCAATAATTTTTAAATTATCTCTCCTGGATCTATTTTCCGAGTCAGTGGTTTTTCCAATGAGACATTTCACATTGTCTTCCACTTTTTCATTGCTTTGGTTCTGTTTTATAATATCTTTATTTCTCATAAAGTCACTAGTTTCCACTTGCTCCAATCTAATTTTTAAGGTAATATTTTCTTCAGTGGTCTTTTGGACCTCCTTTTCCATTTGGCTAATTCTGCCTTTCAAGGCATTCTTCTCCTCATTGACTTTTTGGAGCTCTTTTGCCATTTGAGTTAGTCTATTTTTTAAGGCGTTGTTTTCT
Source organism: Trichosurus vulpecula (assembly GCF_011100635.1). Taxonomy (NCBI): domain Eukaryota; kingdom Metazoa; phylum Chordata; class Mammalia; order Diprotodontia; family Phalangeridae; genus Trichosurus; species Trichosurus vulpecula. The sequence continues at coordinate 262,503,595 of NC_050577.1, forward strand.
TCAATATTTTTTCAGTATTTTTTGGGTCTCCTTTAGCAAGTCATTGACTTGTTTTTCATGGTTTTCTCACATCACTCTCATTTCTCTTCCCAATTTTTCCTCTACTTCTCTAACTTGCTTTTCCAAATCCTTTTTGAGCTCTTCCATGGCCTGAGACCAGTTCATGTTTTTCTAGGAGGCTTTTGATGTAGGCTCTTTGACTTTGTTGACTTCTTCTGGCTGTATGCTTTGGTCTTCTTTGTCACCAAAGAAAGATTCCAAAGTCTGAGACTGAATCTGAGTGCATTTTCACTGCCCGGCCATGTTCCCAGGCAACTTACTTGACCCTTGAGCTTTTCATTGGGGTATGACTGCTTGTAGAGCAAAGAGTACTTTGTTCCAAGCTTGAGTGGATGCCCTGTTGATTTCAGAGCTTTTTCTATGCAGCCAGATCTGCCACACCCGCGTTCTTCCTCCCCCAAGAACTGCCAACCCAGATCTGATGCAACTCTTAAGCAGGCTCTGAACTCCTGCTCTGATCTGCCATTTAATTCCTTCCACCAGGTGGGCCTCAGGCTGGAAGTAACTGCAGCTGTAGTTCTGTAGCTGCACCACCTCCTCTGCCCCTGGGGCAGTGGCCCAACCAGGAACTCCTTCCCTCTGTCGCATCAGCTTTTCCCACTAACCTTCTCTGTTGTCTTTGGTATTTTTGGGTTGAAAAGTCTGTTAACTGCCACAGCTCACTGATTCAGCATGCTAGGGCCTGTTCCGCCTGGCTCCTAGTCTGGTTGGTCCTGCCTCTGCCTATGCTGGGCTCCATTCTCCTCTGCTATGTGCATGATAGACCTCACCCAGTGACCATCCAGGCTGTCATGGGCTGGATCCCTGCTTCCCTCTGCTATTTTATGGGTTCTGCAGTTGTAGAATTTGTTCAGAGCTATTTTTATAGGTTTTTGGAGGGACCTGTCAGGGAGCTCATGCAAGTCCCTGCTTTCCAGCTGCCATCTACAAAAGCATGATACTTAAAGCCATTAGCATAAAACCTCTGAATAAGAACCAGCTTAGAACTATTTGAAGAAATCAGCAACAAGACCAATCAAATGACAGAAAGGCTTCACCTACTGATTACTAGTCCTATCTGTGGGAATAACAGACCATCCTTCCCTACTATTCATTTATTAGGATTCTGTGTCTTTAAATCAGAACTCTAAGGAAAACAGTTCAAGTTTACTGTGAACAAAGCAAACAAGGTTAGCTAGTTCTCTCTCACCAGGAATCTCCATTATTTAGTTAAACCCGACATGTTTCCCTATGAAACAAAATGACTGAGTAACCTATCTTTCCTCTTTCTTCTTTTTGTTCTCAAACTAAAAGGGGATAACAAAGAGTATTGTGCACAACTGAGAGGTTCCACCTCATTTAATCTCTAGGTGGTCCCATTGAGCAATAGGGGAATTCCATCTTTTATTCAGCCAATCTGGAGTTAGTGTATTGCTAATGGCACATTTCACTGATTTAATACTTTTTTAAATAGTATTTTTCAGTTAGGTGTCAGGAAAATTTTTACCATTCATTTTGGCAAGGTTTTGAGTTCCATTTTTTCTCCCTCCCCTCCTCTCTTCTGAAAATGGTATGCAGTTTGATACAGTTTATACATTATTATCATGTAAAAATATTTCCATATCAGTCAGACTTCTGAAAGGAGAAATGGATCAAAAGGAAAAAAAAAGAAAGAATAAACTAAGTAAAAATTATGCTTTGATATCTTTTGGGTCCATCAGTTCTTGATCTGGATAAGGAAAACATTTTTCTTCATTAGTCCTTTGTATTTGTCTTGGATCCTTGTGTTGCTGACAAGAGCTGAATCATTCAAAGTTGATCATCACATGATGTTGCAAATGCTGTATATAAGGCTTTCCTGATTCTGCTCATTTCACTTTGCTTCAATTCATACAAGTGTTTCCAGGCTTTTTTCTGAAATCTGCCCACTTACCATTTCTTATTGCGCAATAGCATTCCATTGCAATTATATACTACAGCTTGTTCTGCCATTCTCCAATTAATGGGCTCCCACTCAATTTTCAATATATTGCCATCACAAAAAGGGCTGTTGTATTTTTTGTACATGTAGGCTTTTCCCTTCTTTTTATGATCTCTTTGGGATAAGGAGCTAGTAGTGCTGTTGCTGGATCAAAGGGTATACACAGTTTGGTTGGTCTTTGAGCATAGTTCCAAATTTCTTTCCAGAATGGTTGGATCAGTTCACAATTCCACCAACAGTGCCTTCATGTCTCAATTTTTCCACATCTTCTCTAGATTTATCACTTCCCTTTTCTGTAATATTAGCCAATCTCATAAGTATGAGGTGGTACATCAAAGTTGTTTTAATTTGCATTTATCTAATCAAAAGTGTTTTAAAGGGCTTCTTCATATGTTTATAGATAGCTTTGATTTCTTCATCTGACAGCTGCCTGTTTATATCCTTTGGCCATTTATCTATTGGGGAATGGCTTGTATTTTTACAAATTTGACTCAGTTGTCTATAAATTTGAGAAATGAGGCCTTTATCCTTCTAATCTTGATTGCATTGGTTTTGTTTGTACAAAAGCTTTTTAATTTAATATAATTAAAATTATCTATTTTACATTTTGCAAAAGCTTTACCTCTTGTTTGGTAATGAATTCTTCCTCTCTGAATAGATCTTACAGTTAGGCTATTCCTTGCTCTTCTAATTTCCTTATGATGTCACCCTTTATGTCTAAATCATGTCAAAGGTCTGCCATATCTAACTTTTCTAATATACTATTTACCTCCTTAGTTTCGTTCCTCTTTCTTTTTGGTTAGATTTATTGAGCTCTGAGAAGGGACTGTTTAGGTCCCTCAGTAGTATAGTTTTGCTGTCTCTTTCTTCCTGTAGCTCACTTAAGTTCTTTAAGAATTTGGGTGCTATGTCACTTGGTGCACATATATTTAGTATTGATAGTACTTCATTGTCTATGGCACCTTTTAGCAATATGTAGTTTCCTTCCTTATTTCTTTTAATTAAGTGTATTTTTGCTTTTACTTTGTCTATGATTAAGATTTCTACCCCTCCTTTTTAATACTTCAGCTGAAGCATAATAGATTCTGCTCCAGCCCCCTTAGTTTTACTCTGTGTCTCTCTGCTTCAAGTGTATTTCTTTTAAGCATCATATTGTAAGAGTCTAATATTTGATTCACAATGCCATCTCCTTCCATTTTATGGGAGAATTCATCCCATTCCCATTACAGTTTGACTACTACCTGTCTAATTCCTTCCATCCTATTCTTCCTCTGGTCTATCCTCTCTCCTTTCATTCTTTCCCACTTCACCAATGTTTTGCTTCTATCTACTACCTTCCCTCATCTTCCCTCCCTTTTGTCAGTCCCCACCACACCCTTTACTTAATCTCTTCCTCTCCTGCTTCTCTGACAGGTAATATAAATTTCTTTTTCAACTAATTGTGTATATGATTTCCTCTTTGAGTCAATACTGATGAGAGTAAGATTCAAGTGATGCTTCTCACCCACCCTCCCATCTTCTACTCCAGTGTAATAGGTCTTTCATGCCTCTTCATGTGAAATAATTTATCCCATTCTACCTCTGCCTTCCTTCCACACTGAGTGTCCTCCATTTTCTCATCCTTAATTATTTTTTATGTCATTCCCTCATATCCACCCCATACCCATACCTTCTGTCTATGTACATTTCTTCTAGCTGTACTATTAGTGGAACATTTTTTGAAGAATTGCAAGTATCACACCCTCAATCAGTGAGTTGTAGCAGTTACCAGACTTCTCAAACCACAAACACCAAAGACAACAGAGAAGGTTAGTGGGAAAAACTGCATGGACAGAGTGAAAGGAGTTCAAGGTTGGCCAGTGCCCTGGGGGCAGTGGAGGTGGTACAACTCTGAGGTTGCTTACAGAGCTACAGCTACAGTTGCTTACATCCCCAGGCCCATCTGGTGGGAGGAATTAAGTTGTGAATCAGAGCTGGAGTGCAGAGCCTGCTTAGATCTGAGTCACAGTGGGGCAGAGCTTGCTGTGTAGAAAAAGCTCTGAAAACAACAGCACAGCCCCTCAAGCTTGCAACAAAGTACTCTCTACTCTACAAGCAGTCATAACCCAATGAAAAACTCAAGGGTCAAGTAGTTGGCTGGGAACATGAATAGGCAGCAAAAATGGCCTCAGATTTAGACTCAGAAATTGGAATCTTTCTTTGGAGACAAAGAAGACCAAAACATACAGCCAGAAGAAGTCAATAAAGTCAAAGAGCCTACATCAAAAGCCTCCAAGAAAAACATGAATTGGCCTCAGGCCATGGAAGAGCTCAAAAAGGATTTGGAAAAGCAAGTTAGAGAAGTAGAGGAAAAATTGGGAAGAGAAATGATAGTGATGCGAGAAAACCATGAAAAACAAGTCAATGACTTGCTAAAGGAGACCCAAAAATACTGAAAAAAAATATTGAAGAAAACAACGCCTTAAAAAATAGACTAACTCAAATGGCAAAAGAGCTCCAAAAAGTCAATGAGGAGAAGAATGCCTTGAAAGGCAGAATTAGCCAAATGGAAAAGGAGGTCCAAAAGACCACTGAAGAAAATATTACCTTAAAAATTAGATTGGAGCAAGTGGAAACCAGTGACTTTATGAGAAATAAAGATATTATAAAACAGAACCAAAGCAATGAAAAAGTGGAAGACAATGTGAAATGTCTCATTGGAAAAACCACTGACTTGGAAAATAGATCCAGGAGAGATAATTTAAAAATTATTGGACTACCTGAAAGCCATGATCAAAGAAAGAGCCTAGATATCATCTTTCAAGAAATTATCAAGGAGAACTGTCCTGATATTCTAAAGCCAGAGGGTAAAATAAGAATTGAAAGAATCCACCGATCATCTCCTGAACAAGATCCCAAAAAGAAAACTCCTAGGAATATTGTTGCCAAATTCCAGAGCTCCCAGATCAAGGAGAAAATACTGCAAGCAGCCAGAAAGGAACAATTTGAGTATTGTGGAACCACAATCAGAATAACACAACATCTAGCAGTTTCCACATCAAGGGGCTAAAGGGCTTTGAATATGATATTGATTGGAATATGATTGATTCTTGATGTCTCATAGAGTCATTAGCTTCTACTTGCCCAATTCTTACTTTTAAGGTGTTTTCCTAGCTCTTGTATTTACTTTTTCATTTGGTCAATTCTACTTTTTAAGAAGTTGTTTTCTTTTTCCAATCTGTGAGTCTTTTTTATATAATTCCCTTGCATGACTCTCATTTCTTTTCCTTTCTTTGTTTGTTTCAAGCTCCTTTGTTGTCCTCTTCTGAATTTGTGTTTTGATATTCCTTGTCACCATGATGACTTTCTGTGGATGGGTTCTTTTTTTTTTTTTTACTCATCTTTTTTTTGGCCTTTTCCCTTTCTTTTAAATTTGAGTTCTACTTTAGGGTTGGAAGTGGCACTGCCTCAGACTTCTCATTCAAGGGGCTACAGGTTCTGGCTGTTTACCTGGTATTTCACTGATATTGCCCTGAAGTCCCGAGGCAACTCTCGTATCTGGTACTGTTCTGATGGGGTAGGGTTGGGGTGGGGGTTAGGACTGCAGGAGTCCTTAGGGGTCTGGCAGTTTCCCTGGTGCTGAGATGGGTCCTAGTCATGGTGTCTGGTGTGTGCTGAGGTCTGATGGGGTGTTTTTGTATTTCATGGCACTAGACTGAAGCACATGGAGGTCTGGACTACTTTGGTGTCATGCTACAGAATGCCTCTTTGACCTGGGCTATGGTGAAACACATGAATTACTGGATGTTGGAGGATGCCTATTTGTCAGGACTATGTTGAGGCACCTAGTGGTTCTTGGAGCTGGGGTCTGCCATTTATCCTGGTCATGCTAAAGCACATTGGGGTTCCTGGTGTTGGAATTTGCCTGCCCACCACCCTTCGGTTTAGGATATCTTGTTGGTTTTGCTGAGGTAGGGTTTGCTGGGATGCTTCCTGTCCTGAAATGCACTCCCCTTTTACCCAAATGAGATAGACCTTTCTTGCCAATCTTCCAAGTTTTGGGGCCTAAAAATTTGTTTCACTCCATCTTTTTACTGGTTCTACTGTTCCAGGATTTGTCTGGGGGCACTATTTTCTGGTTATTTGAAGGTGAATATGGAAGAATTACGGGGATTTAATCCTTATTCTGCTGTCCTGACTCCCAGAATTCTTCATATATGTTATATCATAGAAACTTCTCTTTTTAATGGCCACTTTTAAGCAGACTGAACTTATTGGTCAAGGAAAATTTTTCTTTAGAATTTAGTGATTTCATTAATGTGAATATACAGTCTACTAAAGTAGCCCCACACCCTTTGATGTTTTAGTATTCTTCATGATTTCTCATAGTACCACTCCCTCTCCCCTCCAAAAAAAATCACCCTCAGTTCCAGTCTTTTTATCATGTTGACACTTGCCAGAGTTTGAGTTTCAGTGGCATCACCTTCAAAAATCCGTGGTCACATCCATCACCTAATGAACCATGGCAAAGAAGGACTTTAGTGAAGCAAACAAAGAATAACAACCCTTAATAGCTTTAATAACTTTTGGGCAACTGTTGGACATTACTTTCACCTTAGAAGTCCCTTCCAATCCTATGATACTTAATAAAATCTATACTACAGTATGATACTTAAGAAAGCATTTGGTCTGTTTTAGTTTCTATTTGTTTTAACATACCTCTGTACTTTTGAGGTGACTCTCAGTTAAGATTTTCCCAAAAGGTCAGGCATGAGCTTTCTACTCTTTTTTCTCACTCCCAAGACTTTCCAAAAATGACTAAGAAGAACAAAAAGGTCAAGACAGCACATTTAATTGCTGTCATATCTTGAGTTTGTACTGATTGATTTAATCCAATGTTTTTCTTCCTTTCTCAGTGAAATAGGACCAGCCATTTAATCAGATCCAAACAAAGCAACCCTCTGAAAAATTTTGGAACAATCTGCAATAAGGACCACGGAAGGTATTAAAAAACCTAATATATTTTAGATTTCTAGAATTTGAAATAATTTCTTAGGAATTTAATCTGAGGCAGTAACTATCAAGAATTCTTCAATTAAAAAGAAAGTAATCAAGACAAATGGAAATATGGTAACAATATGTTCAGTCTTGGAAGAACAAATGAATTGGGAGCAAAAACAGAAATGTTATCCCGACCCAAACAATCTTGGAGGCACAAATGGTCATCTGGCTGCATAATAGGCAAGGAATTGTCCAACAGTTTGAAATTATATTTTTCAAGGCCCTTAAAATGAGCAAAACATTAGCCAATTTGTTATTCAAGTGGGGAACTGAAAGATGAATTATTTCATAACTGAAAAAATACAAAAGATTTGAGAATCAATATAAAATGTCATATCTTTTGCCTTGGAAGTTTTGACCATATATTTGAAGAGTGGAAATTATCTCTATAAGCTTGTTTCTGGTCAAGAAACAGCAGACAAAAAGCCAAAAGATACAGTGTTTAGGAATTTAAGGAATTAAGTATAATTTAGTATAATTCTGTATTTTGGGATTCAGCTCTGCTGCCTAAGGAAGATTTTTCATGAAAAAGTTTTTGGATATGCACAGAATAAACTCTCATCTCTGAATAAGAGAACATAATATGTGTCCTATGAAAATTTCATGTCAAAAGCTAAAGTAATGTGTTTTCTGATAGACCTCAGGTAATCTTTGTTAGGATGATTCTCCAGAATGATAATGAGAAACCCATTGGATACTCTAATCAGATATCAGGAAAATTTAAGGACCTTGAGATATAGAGAAGTACTATGAGAAAGTAACATGGCAAAGTACCCATACCTATACAAGCCTAAATGATAGGGTACCTCCATTCAGAGACTCTCTAATACAAATTTGCATGAAAGGTCTGAAATCCAGGAATAGGTTGACCCTTTCTGGAGGGCACCTATTGCCTGGAAAGTTATTTCATCCCTAGAGGAAATGAGGAAATGGAACACTTGCATGCCCTGGTAGATTTCCAGAAGGTAAGATGAGAAAAAAATTGTGGGGTAGACATTTATGGTCTCACTTTATAAGAAATCCCACAATCCTCAGAGGTAGGGTTGTCAGAGAGAGCTCTGGAAAATGTGAGGGAGTAGCATAGAAAAATAGTCTAAGGCTAGATAAGAAATAAAAATGGAAAGGACCTTAAAAATAATCTAGTCAACTTTCCTCATTTTACAGATGAGAAGATAGACACTGATAGCTGAGACTTTGATACCTATCCAAGGTCTCAAAGGTAGGAGGAAGCAGATTGAGAATTTGAACCTGTCTTCTGACTCCAGATCCAATAATATTCATGTTATTCCATTACTCCAGCAGGGAAAATGAGCCAAATGGGGTTTTCTGTCACCTTTTTCTTCCACTACTGCTTGAGCTATTGCTGGGACATCTTATGACAACCAAGGACTATTATGGAGCACTGGAGAGATCATTTAGGGATAAACACTTCACCATCATCTCCTCTTGGGAAGCATGAAAGTTTCTTTAACATTGGTACAAAATGGAAAAACAGAACACATTTCAATGCATTTATCACCAAAGGTGTCTAGAGTAAATTGTAAAATACAGCACTTGTGCTCGCTTCATTTCCAGAGTGGTTCTCTCTGATTCTAAGTCCATAACAGCTCTGTTTGTGCAGCTTTCTAATCGTGCCCGAATGGCTTTTTGCAGCCTGCCTTCAGAAGCGTGAACACTGCCTAATGACTGGAACAAGAGACTAAGTGTTGGTAACCTCAGGTTCTAATTCCAGCTCTGCTACTGCCTTATTTATTTTTATGGTATACCTGATGCACAACAGTGTGTCTGCTCTAGCCCATAGGCACATTTGCAGAGTATCATCTTAGGAAAGACATAGCTAGCTTGCTCCATGAAAATCATTTTCCTTTCTTAGACAGAACTTCATTGCAGTGTTAAGGCATTTATATCTTAATTAGGTCCCTCAAAATTGTAAGAATTCTTTTTTTGCTGCTCTTGAAGTTGATTGAGTGAAGAAGGTTTTGTGGTATATGAGAGTAATCAGAAGGGGAAATAAAAGGGTCAGTACTAGAACATAGTAATAGAATAGGCGGCAAGGTGAATGGGGAAGATATCAAATGGCCAGACGTTTTTAAACAGATCACTGTTATCCACTTTCTCTTGGATTTATAAAATAGAAATACCTCTCAGGAAATTGCTTTCTGGTGTACTTGACTATGTCTGCCTTAGCTTTCTTGAAGATAGGGAGAAAATTTAAGATGAAACTAACAAAGATTATAACTATAAACCAATAAGATTATGATATTGACAATTTACATTTAAGGAGAAACTGAAAGTTCACAAAGTATGTCCCCCTCCAACCACTCCATGTGTTAAGGTTACATGTTACACTCTCTATTCCTCTTTGGAAATGAAGGACAAACAACAACATGCCCTTCATTTCTCAGATGAAGAAATTGAGGCTTACAGAGGTTAAAGGACTGTCTTGTGGTCCCAAAGCTGGTAAATGTCCAAATCAGATATGAAAGTTACAAAGTCCAGTCCTTTTGCTATCCATTTTTTTGGCCTCATAAGTTAGGTGGTTTGCTTAGCATTGTATGAGCACTGCAAATCATTAACAGAGCAGTTAATCCACTCCCTTTTCTTAACAGTGAAGTAATTCAATTCGATTCTATAAATATTTGCTGAGTGCTTAATTTGTACAAGGGGCTGTGCTAAACCTTGGAGATAAAAAGACAAACACAAAAAAGTTGCTCTTGTCAACCAGTTTTTACTCTGTTTGGGGGGTAGATGGAGAATACGAGATATACACAAATAAGCAGGTATAGGAATGTGAACTCTTATTATCACCTATATTAAGTGGTGCTTTGTAATTCCCCTGAACATTTTCATAGATCAGTGGATAAATAGATATTTTGTATAATAATTTTACAATTTAGATAATTGATTGCATTAATAATTTTAATAATATGTAATACATAATTTTATATAATTATTAATATAATTTTTGACTTGGAATAAACTTGGGAAGACAGCAATTAACTATAGAAATATGTATATATTTGTTGTATCTTTGTGAATATGTATGTGTGTATGTGTACGGTACTTGTTTAATTGAATTACTTCACTTTGCAGAACAGAGAGTGGATTAATTGCTTTGTTAATGATTTGTAATTCTCATGCAATGATGAGCAACGTAACTTAGGAGGCAAAAAAAATGAGAGGTAAAAGGACTAGACTTCATAACTTTCAGTTAACCTAATGACTAAAAAAAGAGACTAAGTATTAGTAACCTAAAATGCCTCAGACATTATCAGCTTTGCGACAATCTTGAACCTCTCTAAGCCTCAGTATGAGTGTATGTATGTGTATACATGTCCATATGTGTATATACACACACATACTTATAGCCAGCTATTTCATTTTCTCAAGTTTATTGAAGTCAAAGAAATTTTATTAATATTAATAGCAATTATATAGTCTTTTTAAAGTTTGCAAAATGCTTTAAAATTACTATCTCATTTTATCCTCACAACAAATCTAGAAGGTAAATGCTATTATTACCTTCATGTTACAGATAAAACAAACAAACAAATAAAGGCCGAGAGGTTAAATGAATTGTTCCATGTCATACAACAAGTAAGTAAGTATCTGGGGCCAAATTTGAACTGAGGTCTTACTGACTCCAAATCCAGCACTCTAACCACTGTGCCCTCTAGTTGCCTAATTATTTATTATCAAGTATTTCCTATGCACAATGCACTGGGAGAAACATGCCACTAAGAAGATTGTGCTTTTGTCTGGTTTCCAGTCTTGTTTCTTTTAAATTAATACTGCTAAGGATGGGTGGAAAAGCAACAAATCTAAAAACACATTGCATCCTTCTTACCACAAGAAATTTAAATGGGAATAAAGCTACAAGCTTCATCTTATATAATAAGAAATGAACAAAAATATGATTGGTTGATACATCATGTTCATTACTTAATGCAATAATTTTTCAACACACATAGTGGCTTTTGATACTGAGAAACCATAGCTAAGCTTCCTATTTTCAGCCTCTTTAAACCTAGCAGTTACTTCTTTTCCTCCCCATCTTTCCTTTACAAATTGCAAAAGAGAAATTATATCCAATTTGATGGTTGATATATAAAATGACAAAAGGTATAGAAATGGAGGCAGACAGGACACTGGCCATTTTACACAGTGGGTAATCAAGGGGAGAAGTAGGACAAACACACAGGGGTATTTAATGACAGAGGTAATCCAGGTGAGATGGAAGGGATAAAGTCATAACAAAGAGAGCACATGCTTTTCTCCATAATCAGAAAGCAGAGCTGATTTGTAAATGTACATCTCTATATCTATATTTTTAAGTGCATTAATTGTGCATAAAACATAATGCAAAAATATTAAACATTTCTTTGATGAACACACTGTCAAAAGATTATGAAATTAACAAGCAAACCACTGTCATTGTCACTACTTAGGGTCACAAGTGAGTTTATTTCATTACATTTTACTTTTCCGTGTCTCATACATTTTGGTGAATGTTTGTTAAATAGTTATTGATTTAATCTCTGCCCACTTGCAAAAAGAATTCTAGGCACAATTTATTTTGCCTTTATTTTGCATGAAATATGAACTGAATATCAGTAACTGAAAGTATCCAACTGCCTGCTGGACTTCTCCCAAATGTCCTTCTGGTATCTCAAATGGAATATGTTCAAAATTAAACTTGTCATAGAATTGGAAATTTAGAGCAGACCTCAGAGGTCATCTTGTTGAACCTGTTCCTGAAGAGGAATCCATAAATCAGGTCTCCTGACCGTAAATTCACTAAGTTCACTTCCCTGAACAAAAGTCATCCACCCTCTTCATAAAAACCTTTAGTGAGGGCAAATCCTTATCTCCAAAGGCCACCTATTTCCCTTTTGGAGAGTTCAGATGATTCTGGAAGTTTTTTTTCCTTATTTTGAGATTAAATCTGCCTTTTGGTAGCTACTTGATTCTGTTCTCCAAGCCCAGGAAAAAAGAAACCTCACTTTTCTTCCACCTGACATCCCTTTAAGTACTTAAAAACAGTTGGCATACATATCCTCTCTTTTACAAAGTAAACATTGAGTTGGTTGAATCAATTCTCTTATCCCTTGCTTATTCAAATTCCCCATTTTCTGTTGATGATACCACCATCTATTCAGCCATTCAGGCCTGAAACATCAGAATAACTTTGCAGTGCAGCAGACATTAAGTTGCATTTGGAGTCAGAAGATCTGGTTAAAATTTTGCCTCTGTTACTTATTACATATACAATCTAGAGAAAATCACTTTCAGAGGCTCTATAAAATAGAGAATTGGATCAGTTTCTGTTTAAGGTTCCTGAGATCCCATGAAGCTTTACTATTTTTTACCTTTTCCTCTCTATGCTACTTCCAACTCAATCAGGTTGCCCAGGCCTGCTGGTTTGATTTTCACAATATTTTTCTTATGTGACCTTCCCATTTCAAGAGACACTACTATTATTCAGAGCATCCAGAGTTAATCTGAAAAAAACCATTTGCCCATGGCCCTCCAGTGAGAAAGAAGAAAAATGTGGACTAAGCTATGGCAGATGAGAGATATCGAGGAGGACCATCTGCCCCACAGGCTTCTCAGGGCAGAAGACTTAGGTTGATACTACCAATTGTATATACTATATACCTACTGAAGGACTGAAGGAAGTTTTAAGAAAAGGTCTGATACTTCTCCAAATTCACCTCCCAATGCCAAATAGACAATGTAATTGTCTTTGCTGCTTCATTCCCCCAATTTTCTGTCAACCCGAAATTTTGATTTACCCACAAAAATGCAAAGGATTAGCTTTTTATAAAGACCTTAGCACAGTGCCTAGCACATGGTAAATACTTACAAATTGCTACAACCATTTCCCCTAGAGACTACTTACCTCCAAAAATGTCAAAAGTCTAATTTTCCTGTGTTGGAAGAAGAAGCTTCTGTGTGAGTGAGGCAGTGGATGCTTTGAGTTAAACAAGAATGCAATAGACAAGCAGACAAGGCTAAAATAAGATATATCTCTAGCATGCCCCCAACCCACTTTGGTGCAGTCTTACCCTGCCTAGGCCACCACTGGCCACTTGGGTCCTCATAGAGCCATATGTTACTTCTTCTGCATTTCTAGAAATAATCCTACAAGTGACTATCCTTCCAAAAGATAGTTCACAAGCTTTCAGCACCACGTTTCTTGTGACTCATCCAGTAGCCTCTGTTACTTCTTTACCAAAGGTATTTACTCAAATGATATAACAAGGAGAGTAGTTACAAAGCATTTTCTCCAATTCCAGGGTCATGCTCTCCCATAAATGCATCCAAAATTTAAGGGGTTGCAGGGCAAGAAGGCAATTAATGCACATTGGTAGTGAGGTACATGTGAGTGGCTCACCTGTGACCAAGGTAACTCATCACTCTAGAATTGCAGGGCCTTAATGTCCTCTTTCTAATTAGAAGGTTCCCAAAAAGATCACTGTGAGTCACTTTGCTGTTCAGCTGGGCTAGCTCATTTTAGACCTATCCTTTGGAACAGAAGCTTAGGTGGGCTTCTTCACCTACAGTGTGGGGTGTCTTAGGAGAAAGGATCAATTTCCTACTGGGCTAGTTTGAACAAGCCACTCTGTAGCTGTGCTGACTCTTCACCAGGCTCCTGAATTGGGCCAGGTAGTCTGCTCTGCCCACTAGGAAGCTGCAGCCAGCATGGAATGGACAGGTTGTTTGGCTGGTGGGCTCTTTTCAAGCATCTCTACTGGACAAATTGATTCACTGGTCCTTTGTGCTCACCTTTTGATGGGTACCTGCAGTCCATTTCTCCCTCTAGGCATTTGTTTAGGTTGAGGGCTACTATACTCTTTTCAACTAGAGTCACCAGGCTCTTTTAGCTAGGACGATAATCCTTAGCTTAGGATCAGTAGAAGCTGCTTCCATGGCTCCCTCAGATAAAAGAGCCACATTTGAGGTTATTTGACATATCCATGCAAGAGATGAGAGAGTTCTTGATTCTCTCTTTTTGACAAACTCTTCCTTGTTGGAAAGTTCTTTCCTTCCTCAAACCAGTACATGTTGCCATAAGGTGATTAGTTTCAGTTCAGCACTTTCAAACTACTTCCCCACTTCTTAAGGAATCTGATGTAGATGGGTGGCTAGGAACAAAGTTGTGAATGGAGTTTATGTCTCAGTGGTGCATTGGTTGTTTTGCTTGCCTTCTCATATTAAATTATGATTTTCACATCTCCCCCTGAATATTTGTTTTGCGTTTCAAGCTTTTACCTTTACTTTTCAATATCTCTCTGAGTCTCTATAGAGCTTTAATTTTTGCATAAGTCTTATGGGGACATTCCAATTACATATCATTTCAGACAGATATCTTAAGCAGGAATAAAGAAACTGTCCTAGGAAAGTACCATGTCCTTCCAGGGAATAAACAGGAGAAATTTGGGTCAACAAAGTGGCAGAATCACTATGGAACCAGCACACATATGAATTAGCAAAGATGAGTAGCTCAACTGAGTGTCTCAAAAGCTCAGCTTTTGAACTTGAACAATGTGTGAGGGCTAACTGGCCTGGCCTCATATGGTAAGATGTGTTTGAGTGAAAAAAAAGTAAAGGTGATTCAATGTCAGTGAAATGCCATGGCAAACATATCATTCCTTTAAGGTGAATGTTCAGTACAAAGGGGAAGAGCTCTCTGACTTTGTAATTCATATGATTATATAACACCACTATACCTAGTCTATGGAAGGGGATGAGGTTAGACTGGACTAACTGTATGGCAGCTTGACAGTCAGAAATAAAATCTTATCTGGTTGACACTGATTGGCACCAGCCTCTATCATTTCTCTTAGATTGTGTGAAACTATTTAGAAAGGAAATTGAAAGTTTATTTTAAAGAATATTCAGCTTTGAAAAGAGACAAAATTATTCATTAAAGTAGTCATTTTTCTCCATGATGTGATACTAGGACATGGATAAATTTTTATCATATGCTCCCATTTTATTAATTTTATGGACTTTAACTTAGATGTATAACTTGGTCCAAAGATCACTCATTGCTCGCCACTATTGAAGATTTGATAACACACATAATAGATGGTGATCTTTATCCTATTAAAATCAGATTTAGAAATTAGTCTAATATGGCAGTTTTCTTAGAGTTCAATAGACTAGTCTGAAGAGTTGCCAAATACAAAGAGAATTAATTGGAAGAGTCATGATTCTAGGCTCCCTTTACAATGTGGATTTTTAGGTAATCTTCAGGGACTTATTTGTGTCAAGTTTTTTTTATTGTTTTGATTTTGTTTTATCAAAACTCTCATCTCTCCTCTGAGTTTAGGACAAAATTGGATTTAAATCCAAACTCTGACACTTATTATCTGTGTGACCTAGGGCAAGTCACTTTACCAATCTGTGCCTCAGTTCCTTCATCTATGATTTCTTCAACAATGACTACCCTGGTCCCTTCTACTTGAAGGCTAAGTACGTTACATTTTTCTCTTCTCCTAAGATTCTCCAGCACCCTTAAGGGGGTTATGGAGTGGATGGTCTCTCTAAGATTGTACAATGATAAAGCCAAAGGGCTTCAATGTTCAGTGATATTTTTCCTACAATTTTATGGGAGTTCTCTGCACACAAATTCTATTTAACCACTTAATCAGATTGACTGGTAAAACAAGCAAAATATCATATGACTATCTCCCATTTTGGAGTCATAATCCCTCTCATACTACTTTATACTCTAGGAGAGGGAAAGGAATTAAGGTCACAGTTTAACTCAGTTCCTATATTATACAGTCTCAAATTTCAAATCCAAGGCCCCACCTTGGGCTCAAGTCCCTGGCACCATGTCTTCTCAAAGTTTCCCTATTATGTTGGCTGCCTAAACATCCAGCCTGGAATTCTGGCATCAAAATTCAGTATGGCTCCATTCCAGATCCAGTACAGATTCCATCACCTGTTTCTAGAACTGAAAAGGAGAAATGAAACAGGATAAACCAAAACAAAACCTCCACCCCAAGACTGTTTCTAGCAGCCACAAAATAAAAGGGGGGGAGGGAGGAGGAAGTAGCACTTTCCCTTATCCAATCAGTTCATAACCCCCAGGCTACAAATGAATGTGGACTTTCACCTTTTCTAGACACTACAGAAAAGAGACAACATACCAGTCTGGCAGTTTTTAAAGACAACATATTCTTCTTAGTAAGGATTCATTTTTGATCTATGAATTCTACTCTATGACTAGGGAGGTCCTCTCCAACTCTGAAATTCTAGTTCTTGATTCATTCATTTATTCAACTAATATTTATTGAACATCAATGTGCAAAGTACTTGTGTACAGATCAAACAGAACAGAGGCCATTTTTAGGATTATGATTTCAAACAGTATAACTGCTTGCTCTTGGCATTTAGAGGTGTTGTTGTTTGTTCGTTTATTTGATCCCCCCCTCCCCACACTAAGATTATGAAGGCAATAGAATTCATACTTTGGACATAGCCTGTATAATCAGGAAGTATTAGTAAATTTTGGGATTGTGGAGACAGCAAAATCTTTAACTATGTACAAAATATATTCACCATTTTTCCTTGTTTTTCCTTTTCACAAGCTAAGTGCTAGTCCAACCAATACTATTTGAGAGACTTTAAAAAGCTTCACACTCCAAATCCTTTTGGTTATCAAGTGGAATGTCTCCTTTATCCCAAGGATCGATGAAGGCACTTCAGAATTTAAGTTCTGTAGTTCAAAGATAGAAAAAACCAATTCAGAAATTGTACTGAAAAGTTATTTGATTTATTAAAGCATTTTTATCACCAAGCTCATTGGCCCTTATAGGCCATTCTTTGAGTCTCTAGGAAGGAACATCCTAGTCCTACAATTGATTCCATAAGTATTATCTCTTTGTCAGTCAACACTTCTCTGCTCCCTGTTGGAGGCAGGTCCAGAACAATGGTTATCATCATTTTATAGAAGAGAAACAATGAAATTAGAACAAAATGGGCAAATTCCCACAACATTCCAAAAGTTTTCATATAAGAGAGAGGGGGATATATGTATGTGTGTGTGTGTGTGTGTGTGTGTGTGTATGTGTATATATATATGTGTGTGTGTATGTATATATGTATGAATGTATGTACACATATATGTACGTATATATTCACGCACATACATATGCTTTTTAAACTTTAATACTTTTGTACTAAACATTGACTAAGAACTAATGATTTATTTGACATATGGATACTGTTCCTATTCTTAGTACCATCAGTACCTTCTAAACGAGGGATATGATCTATCTTTACAAAGTCCTTCTTTGATGCCACATAATACCAAGGATAGAATACTAGGTTCTTGAAAGCTTTGATACTGTGTGAGCCTAAAAATTGAATCTGTCTTTTGGGGACCAGCCTAAGTTCAGAGAGGTTTTTGTTTTTGTTCTCTCTGTGTGTGTGTGTGTGTGTGTGTGTTTTCCCCATGGAAACTCACAAAGACCCCCTATTAAGACATGGAAGATTTGCAAATTGAATTTTGAACTGAATATCCCAATGAGTGTATCAAACTCAACATACTTAAAACTGAAATATTGTCTCTCCCCTAAGACCTTCCCCTCTTCTCAACTTCCCTTTTATTGTTGCAAGCATCACCATCATCCCAGACTCCCATGTATACAACCTTTTTTTCTTTTAATTCTTACTCACTCCATTTATCTAATAATTTCCAAAAGCTTGTCTTTTCTACCTTTATATTTCTCACCTACATTTCCTTCTCTCCACTCATGTAGCCACCACCTTGGTTCAGGATCTTGTAATTTTTTGTTTGAAATCTTGCAATAAACTTCTAATTGGTCTCCTCATCTCAAGTCTCCAATGACTCTAATCTAGCCTCCATACAGTTGTTAAAAGTCAATTTCCAAAAGCATGGGCCTGAACATTTCATCCACTCCCTGTCCCATACCACTTAGTAAACAGAAATGGCTCTAAATCAGCTTTATAATAAAACATACAGTCCTCTGTTTGGCATTTAAAGTAAGAATCTGTCCCTTTCTTCCTCCCTTTCTCACCATTTACTGTTCTCCATATTTTATGGTCAAGAGAAACAAGCCTACTTACTATTTCTCCCACATGGCACTCCATCTCCTGATGCCTGGCCTTTGTAGTGATTTTCCCTTATGCCTGAAAATGA
Organism: Trichosurus vulpecula; assembly: GCF_011100635.1. Taxonomy (NCBI): domain Eukaryota; kingdom Metazoa; phylum Chordata; class Mammalia; order Diprotodontia; family Phalangeridae; genus Trichosurus; species Trichosurus vulpecula. Next base: position 262,521,834 of record NC_050577.1, read on the forward strand.
ATGCTATATGTGAAGTCAGGAAGAATTGAGTTCAAAACCTGCCTCAGATGTTTACTTACATGTGTTACCCTGGGCAAGTCACTTCAACTTTCTCAGCTTCAATTTGTGCATCTGTAGAATGTGAGTAGTAAAAGTACTTGCCTAACAGGGCTGTTGAGAGAATCAAATGAGGTGATATAGTAAATTATTATGTAAATGTTAAGAAATGATATAAATGCTAGTTATAATCATTGTTATCATCACTGTCACACATAGACAAGTTGTGATATATGACTGTGTTATAAGAAACAATGAGCTCAATGATCTTAGAAAAACATGGATAGACTCAGACAAAATAATTAAGAGTGAAATAAGCAGAGCATTGTATACAAAAACAGCCTCATTGGCTTAAGAACAACTTTGAGTGAATAAGTCATTTTGACTATTATAAAATCCCAAATTAACTACAAAGGATATATGAAGGAAGGTGCTATCAGCAATCAGAGAAAGAACTGATAAATAGAAGTATGTATAGAATGGAGAGAGAGAGAGACAGAGAGAGAGAGAGAGAGAGAGAGACAGAGAGAGACAGAGAGAGAGACAGAGAGAGAGAGACAGAGACAGACACAGAGACAGAGAGAGAGAGAGACAGAGAGAGAGAGAGAGACAGAGAGAGAGAGAGAGAGAGACAGAAACAGAGAGAGAGAGAGAAAGAGAGAGAGAGAGAGAGAGAGAGAGAGAGAGAGAGAGAGAGAGATTTGTGACTGACTGTAACCATCTCTAGGGAAGGGAGGATGAAGAAAAAAAATAGGAGATAAAAAAGAAAAATAAATTTACACGATAACTATATTGTATATTTAAAAGGGATAGCAATTTGTACATAATAGATATGTTTATTTTACTATGTTATGGAAACGCTATAGACTTAAACTCAACATGTCCAAAACTGAATTCACAATCTTTCTCTCTCAATCCTCCTACTTTACCTATCACCATGTTTGAGTTCACAATCTAGGTGTCATTCTTGACTTTTCACTATGTCTCAATCCCCCCACCTACCACTATATCCAATCTGAAAGGTCAAGGCCTTTTGATTTCACCTTTGCAAGATATCTGGAATACACCCCCTCCTCTCCTCTGACACTGCCTCCACTGGTACAAGCCCTTATTACCTCACGCCTAGACTATTGCAATAGCCTTCTAGTGGGTCTGCCTGCCTCAAGCCTATCCCTATCCCCACTCCAATCTGTTCTCCATTCAGCCACCAAAGTGATTTTCCTAAAGTGCAGATGTGATCATGTCACATGCATGAATGCATGAACACACACACACACACACACACCTCCTACTCAGTAAACCCCATTGGCTCACTATTGCTTCAAGGATCAAATAAAAATCCTCTGTTTGGTGTTTTTATAACCTTGCCCCCTTCTACCTTTTCCCACTTACTGTTCCACAAGTAAGACATTCCATCTATCAGCTCTGGGCAATTTCTCTGACTGTTCTCCATCCATGGCATGTTCTCCCTCCTTACTCTTGCCTACTGTGGCCTTCCATAATTTCCTTTAAAACTCAACTAAAATTCTACCTGCTACAGGAAATATTTCCAAACTTCTACCTAATTCTAGTTTCTTCCATCTCCTATTTGCTTTCTAGTTTTCCTGTATATAGCTCATTTGTAAATATTTGTTTGCTTATTGTCTCCCTAATTAGATTTTGAACTCTTTGAGAGCAGAAACTATTGCATCTGCAGCATTTAGCACAGTTCGTGGCACACAGTAGACACTTAATAAATGTTTATTGACTGACAAAAAAATGATGTCTCTTGATAGGTAGACGATGCGCCCAAACCGATGAAATCACAGAACTCCTCACAAACTTAACTAAAAAATCTATTTTATTTGTACAATTTTTTAGAGAATTATACTGCTTTTATTCTGATAAGCAGAAAAGCCTGTAGATACTGTGAAATTAGGATTGTTAATCATTGCCTCTTGACCCCACCACCTTTCTGTTAAAGCTGATAATGGTATACTTGATAAAGAGAGTCCTGATAGGTTTCAAAACATTGTTTATTAATTCTTTGGAATATCAAGTCAGCTCATTGATATGTAAAATGAGTGACAAGGCTAATAAATTAGGATCCCTGTTAGTAAGGGTGGTGTTATCAAAAAAGAAACAGCCATACCCAAGTATTGACAAGAATTGGAAATTGAAGAGATTAGATCATGCGGAAAGCATATTCCAAATTTAGGTAGTTGACAACTGCCTCAGATTAGCAACCAACCAAATATGCCTCCAAAAGCATCATTCTTGACATTGAGACATAAATAATTGATGAATGGAAGATTTGACCCTTTAGCAGGGTTGCCCTTGTACCCATACCTCTAGCATTTTGAAATACTCTATTGTTCCGTTGTATAAGTACAGGATAAGGCAGATATATAAACAGTGGCTGGTTCTTATGAAAAAAAAAATCTGAGGATTATTGTAGATTACAAGTTGAAAATGAGACATTGGTATGATATGGCATCAAGGAAAGCAGATGTGATATTAGGATATATTGATTAACACATAATATTATAACAGCAATGCTACTTTCAGCTGCTATGGAGGTGTAAGGCCAATAACATCAGCACACAGGGAGGCTGCTAGCACTAGGATCCCTGTTGGTAAGGGTGGTGTTATCAAAGAAGAAACAGCCACACCCATTTTAAGCTAAAAACAACAAGATCTGCTTTTCTGAGGAAAGCAACTTTAAGGGGTTTACAATCTCACTTTAATTAAACATGCATATATCATTCACTTAGTTCAGGAGAAAAAGTCAGCACCCTGAACTTCAGAGGAAACATGAACAGAAATTACAAGAAGAAACTATATAAACAGAGCAAATAACACAAATCAGCCAACAGGGCTTCTAACCATCTGTCCATAGCAATATATGCATAGTGACCAGAGAAGGAAAGACCAACATCTGGGTTTTCAAAGCTGGGGGGGGGGGGCGTGGCTCCTTAACAGCTACCTAGAGTCTCATCTGGCCAAATCACAGGAACACTCTTCCAATGAGTGAGCCCCCAAAGCAAAATGCTAACCTCAGAGTATATATACACTTCTTCAGGATCAGAGGGCATCACAACCATGTGACTCAAACTCATGTGAGTTATGCTTTCTTGTGACTTAAGCAGGTCATCAAAGACTCTTGATTCAATCAAAAACTTATGGATGAAACAAAGGCAAGATTCAATCAAAGGCACTTGATTGGCTTAGTGCTGAGAAGCACTCCAAAAGAAAAGAACAGCAAAAAGTCCCACCCTACTTGCCATTACAAATATCTAGAACAAAATAGGGTATAGTTGTACTGAGCAGAATCTTTCCTGCTCAGACAATTGTGCTCATTTATGAAGGCTGTGTATTTAAGAAGTCCATTAACAAGCTTGAGTATACCTCATGGAGAGTGTCCAGGAAGTTTAAGAAATTAAAAACCATACCATCTGAGGACTGCTTAAACGATATGGGATATATAGCATAAAAAAGAAAAGACTTGGGGAAATTGGAAAATGAGACATAATAGCTGTCTTCACATACTAGAAAGGAGAAAAGGGAGGAAGGAAAAAGATTAGACTAATTCTATATGGCCCCAGAGAGTCCTGCTAAGACCAATGGCTGAAAGCTACAACAAGTATAATTATGCATGACTATAATGATAAACTTCTGTAACCCATAACCCAGAACTAGAGCCCCTTTTTTCCTACTAGGTCTGAGTTCAGATAGAGAGTCAGGGTAGCAAAGGTAAGTATTAAGAACTCTTGAGAATTTGCAGACTAACAAAACTTTTAATAAGGAAGAGATATTATTTTTTCCAACAAAAGTGCCCAGGAGTTCATTCTATTATGTAATTAATCATTATTATGATGACTCTTCTTTCCTTTCTGATGAGTCTCACCTCATTTGGAAAAGCACATGAGTTTGCAAGAGAGTTAACATCCATTTTCCCAGAACTTCATAGTCACCACAATACCAGGAAAAGGCAAGACCCAAATTTCCTCCTTCGCTTCACATTTCTGTCCCTGGCTGCTCCACATTTCAAACTCCTGTGGTTTCTAACTTGGCCCAGAAACTCTTCACCATTCTTTGGCATGTTTCCCTGGAAGATACAGTTCCTTGAAACACATGCTTCCTGGAAAGGGCTCTATGATTGCACAGGCTATCTTCCAGGGAATAGAGTCCATATGGGTCTAACCTGTCTGCTCTAGGTTCTCCATTTTTTTGTCTATATGTTTTTGCTTTCACTTATTTTAATTTTATTTTAGTAATTATGAATTTGAGAAATTTTAAAAATATAATCATTTCCTTATACAAAAAAATGGAAAAATAATTATATGCAACATTATGAAATTCTATTACATAAATCTCTTTAAAAGCATTGGTAGAAAGAAATTCCTTATCTATTAATTCTCTCTTCTAATGAAATCTATCCTTATATTAAATTCAACGTGGTAGCTAAAAGACCGTCCTGCTTCCTTTTCAGAAATTCCTGTGATCATCTTTGTAAAATTTAATGCTTCATCAATGATATTTTTCTTTTTTTCCTTTTTGCATCACTATCACTTTTTGCATCACTATCACTTTTTGCATCACTATCACTACATCACCACTACTTACCCCCAATACTTCACTCCTCCCAAAAACCTTTCATACACATACTCACACATATATGAACACACACAATATACATGCATGTATACATACATATGTGTGAGTATGTATATATGTATGTATATATGTGTGAATATGTTGAAGCTAAATAATTCAAAATAATTCAGGTTGTATTGATCATATCTGAAAGTATTTGTCTTATTCTACATCTACATTCCAATAGGTCTTCATCAATAAGTGAAAAGCATGCTTTGTTATGTCTTCTGGGGTAGTAATTGGTCATGACAGTTTTCAAATCTTTCGAAGTTATTTTTTTCCTTTCTAATAAGAACTATAAATAGTTTTGCCAGTTCTGCTCACTTTACCCTACATCAATTAGTATTAGTCTTCCCAAGTTTCTCTGAATACAGACCTTTCATAATTTCTTAAAATACAATAACATCCCATTATACTTATATATCAAAATTCATATAGCTATTTCCCAATTGATAGCTGCCTACTGTGTTTGCTTTTCTTTGTTAAAACAACCAAAAAGTTTTTATATATGTGAATCACTTTTTCCCCTTCTTTTATCACTTTGGGATATATACCTAGTAGTAGTTTTACTGGGTCAGAGGATATATACATTTCAGTAACTTTGGGAGTCATAGTTCTAAATTCATTTCCTGAATAGCTGAATCAATTATCACTTCCAACAACAGTGAATTATGTGCCTTTCCTTCTATAGATTCTCCAAAAATAGTTATTTCGATTTTTTGTCCTCTTTTCCAATCTGATGAAGGTGAGGTGGTATCTCAAAATTGTTTTAGTTTCTATTTCTTTTATTATTGGAGATTAGAAACATTTTTCATGCCATAGTTGATAGTATTCTTTTCTCTCTTTTAGAATTATCTGTTCATATCCTTTAACTATCTATTAAAGAATTACTGGTCATATGTTTTCAGTTATATATACTTCACTTTTTTCTGCAATATTTTATCTTAGTTCTAATATGTCTTTTTTCTCCATGGACTCATTGAGTTCTCTTTGCTACATTTTATTTTTAAAGGAGTTTACTACTTAAATAAAGTTTTCTACCTTCTATTCCTGGCTTTTTATTCTCTTTCTTTCCTTAAGAGGACTAATTTAACTTTAATTTCACTTTTTATCTCTTGCTTTATTTCTTCTAGCCATTCTTAGAGTCATTGTGGCCAAGCTATTTTTTTCTCTGATCCTCCACACATAGTTGCTGTTACATTACTATTTTCTTTGGGGTTTACTCAGGAGTTCTCTGTTCATCTATAGCATTTCTTTATTATGTTTAGCATTTTTCTTGTGTTTTCTAATACATCTAGCATCAGAATCTGGACTAGATTTTGTACTAGAACGTGAGTCCACCCTTGCTTACACTCTTAAACAAGATGGGTATGCACTATTTATTCTGTTTGACTCAATAGTTTGGATATTGCTACCACTGCAGTTCTTAACTGGTACTGGCTAAAGAAAATGGAATAGTAAATCAGTGAAATAGATTAGTAACACAATACACAGTAGCAAATTACCATGTTTGTCTGTTTGTGACAAACACAGATCCACACTTTTAGGACAAGAGCTCACTGTTTGAATAAATTGCTACAAAACTGGAAAGAAGTTTGGCAGAAACAAGATGTAGGCCAGCACCTCACACCATATATAAGATAAGGTAAAAATGGTATGTAGTTTGGACATAAAGGGTGATATAAAAAAGCAAATTAGGGGAGCGTGTAAAATTTTACCTGTCAGATCTATGGAGAAGGAAGTTTATGTAACCAAAGAAGAGCTAGAGAGAGTCATGAGAGAAGTAAAATGGATAATTTTGATTACATTAAGTTAAAAATGTTTTTCACAAATGAAACTAATGAACCCAAAAATTAGAAGGAAAGCTAGAAACTGGGGGAAATTTTTGCAGGGCCTTTCTTTGATAAAGACCTCATTTCTTAAATATATAGAGAACTGAGTCAAATTTCTAAAAAAGGTCTCATTCCCAATTTTAATGTTCAAAGGACATGAGGAAGCAGTTTTTGGAAGAAGAAATCAAAGCTAAGTCATATAAAATGTTTTAAATCACTATTGATTAAGAAAATGCAAATTAAAACAACTCTGAGGTACTACCTCACACCTATCACTATCAGATTGGCTAATATGACAAAAAAGGAAAATGTCAGATGTTGAAAAGAATGTGGAAAAATTGGACCTTAGTGCATTGTTGGTGGAGTTGTGAACTGATCCATCCATTCGGGAGAACAATTTGGAACTATATCTAAAGAATGGCAAAATTGTGCATACACTTTGACCTGGCAATACCACCAGTAGGTCTGTATACCAAAGAGGTCAAAGAAAAAAGAAAAGTACCTATATGTACAAACATATTTATAGCAACTCTTTTTGTGGTGGCAAAGAATTGGACATTGAGGAGATTCCCATCAATTGGGGAATGCCTGAACAAGTTCTGACATATTATTAGGATCAAATACTGTGATATTATAAGAAACAATGAACACTATGCTTTCAGAAAAACCTGGGAGATTCATATGAACTGAATGAAAGTGAAGTGAGCAGAATCAGGAGAACATGGTACACAGTAACAGCATTGTGTGATGATCAACTGTGATAGACATATTTCTTCTCAATAATGCAATAATCCAAGATAATTCTGAAAGACTCATGATGAAAATGCTGTCCTTTTCTAAAGAAAGAACTGATGGAATCTGAATGCAGATCAAAGAATTTTTTTTACTCTATTTTTCCTCTTTTTTATTTGTGTTTTCTTATAGTCAATATGGAAATGTGTTTTGCATGATTGCACGTGAACAATCTATATAAAATTGCTTGTCCTCTCAATGAGTTGGGAGTAAAAGAGAGAAATAAGAATTCAAAATTTAAAAAGTAGTGATACAAATTTACATGTAGTTGAGGAAAAAAGAAGAGATAGGGAAAAAAGGAAAAGAGCAGAAATGGAAGCACAGGGAGATGATATAATTGGAGCAATGACCAAAACCACGCTGAGCATGAAAAAGAAATATTTTTTTAAAAAGGTATCAAGCACACTGCCACCCCTGTTTCCATAAGCATTAACCTTTGGATGTTTTCTTAGTCTCCTGATTCTTTGATAGGCCAGTGTCAAAATCCTGCTGGCTCTGGCACTAGCTTGGCGCTGCCATTTCTCCTCCCTCCCCCCATGTTCCATATCCTTTGCATTTCCCACCCTATTTCATATTCTCTATTCAGAGTACCAAGACCTTTCTAAAAGTAATCTTTTGTAGTCCTGAACTAAGTAAAGTAGTCGATTGCTGTTTCTCTTTGGTTTTCTTTGTCATTTGTTCTGGTACATTTTGACTTTATTGTAATATTTGGGAAAAAGTTGGACTCCAAAAGTCCTTCTGCTTTTTTTTTCAAAGCCAAGTATAGGAAATTGCCATGAATCAATAAATAATTCTCAATACAGGACAATCCAAAAAATTAATGCTTTTTTGAGGAGAAATCATCAATTCTAGGATGAAATCTTCATCAGTGTGACAATGAATTTGAAAGACCTGGGAACGTTCATTTTATTCTCTCCAAAATTAAAAACAAAAAGTCCCTACACTTTACTCTAAGTAAGCTTTACATGCATTGGGCCCAAACCCAAATTCTGAGTATCTTTTCAGGGACAAAAATCTTTGGGTTTAAACACCTTGGTAAAATTTCACAGTGTCTGTAAGCTAATTCAACGCAGCAGAGGCATTATCCCTTTTCTGAATACCTCCTACTGTTCATGACACTTGTCCAAAGAGATTATAGCAATGGTTAAAGTCTTTTCAATAGTACCCTTATCCTGGTCCATAAGCAACCCATCCTCCCAATATCAACTGTGCTGCACATATGCATATGTGTGTGTTTCCAGATTTACCATAACTGGGATATGTAACTAGATTTGTTTTCAGGTGAATTTAAGCTTAAATGAACTATTTATATAATTTCATTCAGTGGCTGCTCTGATCTGAGTTTCTTAAGGTGGTTGACTGAAAATGATCCTTAAAATCAATCTAAGTCTAAATTCTAAACTATATCATGTTAGGTGTTAAACTGTTTATTTCAGCTTCAGAACAACAGATGCCATCTTTAAAATGAGCTTATAATTAGCCAAACTCACTTATTAATGATTCAGTGGTGCTATTGCAGAATCTCAGTACATTTCTGTTTTCTTCCTTTTTCTATTTTTGTCTACTGCTACTGTATGAGACATTAAATTATTTTTATTGCTTGGGTAGTAAGAACAATGTTCATTGCTTTCTTATTTTTCTTTGCAATGGGAAGTCAGAAGAGGAAATAAATATTTATATAGTATCTCCTATATGCCAGGCACTTTCCTAAGTGTTTCTTACAAACATTATCTCATTTGATCCTCACAACAATCCTTGAAATGGGTGGGATTATTTTCTCCACTTTACAATTGAAGAAAATGAGTCAAAAAAGTTTGTTGACTTGCCCAGAATCACACAGCTAGGACATGTCAGAGGCCACATTTGAGCTCACATCATCTTGACTCCAGGCCCAGTGCTGTATCCACTGCACCCTTAGGTGCCTCTTATCCAGAGGCCAAGGGTAGTACAAATGAGGCCTATGACAATGAATATTCAGATAATGCTTCTTATCAATCTATTCAGCAAGCTGGTTGTGACTCATTAATAAAATGTATCTTTCTTGTACACTTAAGTGTTGAAAGGGAGCTCTATTCTGAGTGTGGAATAACATGACTCTCTGATGTCAGATGATACTAAACTTATATACATGCAATGTATTTAATTGTGGTGCAGTGGACTTCTTAAACTTTGTCCACTCGCAACCATTTCAGTGCTTCTTAAACTGTGGGTCAAGGGGTGTGACCCACAGTTTAAGAAGCACTGGAGAGCTGGTCTCAAAATCAGGAAAATGTGAATTAAAAAGTTGGTGAAGCACTTTAAAAATATTAAGTTCTTTTATCTTCATTATAACCACAGAAATATAAAATATTATATTAACAATACCCTTCTAAGAAAATACTATTTTCTAAAAAGATCATTAAGTCTGATTGACTATTTGATAATTAATTGATAATGATGGTAAGAAGAACATTGATGGGAACTCAAGATAATAGCTGTCAGTGAGACTATATTTAGTCTCCAAGACTATCCCTGTAGAATCTGAGAGGACAAGTAGAAGCCTTGGTAGGAGACCCCAAAGTTCTAATCCAATGATGGTTGGAAGTGTTGCTCCAGAGTATACTCTATCTTCAAGACTTAAAGCTACAAAGAAGGCACTGACCTATATCAATAGTTTCCTCACTCTAGAGTTTCCTATACCAATGAAATTACACACCTATACCCAATACTAATGGGTATTGTAACATAAAGTTTGAATGGCAAGACACTTAGGGAACAGGACATTCCAAGTATGAATCCAACTTAATTATGAGCCTCTTGAAGACAGGGATCATATCTTAGTTTTCTTTTCATTTCTCCCAAATCTCCTCCAAGCAATCAGTGTAGACTAAGTGGCTTTGGGGAGAGAGTCCTGGGTTTGGAGTCAGAAAGAACTGACCTGAATCTTGCCTCAGAGTTTTGCTAGCTGTATCTCAGTGCTGGGGTGGGGAGATGTGGGAGAAAAACATAGGAGGATGTACCTCCTCATATTTCTTCTTCGGGAACAAGTTGGATCATTATAATTTCATAGTGATCAGTTTTGATTAGTTGTAATCTTTGCCATTTATGTAAAAGTCACTATGTCTCTTACTTTCCTTGTTCTATTTACTTTCCCTTGTATTGTTTCAAAGAACTTTTCCATGATTCTCTGTATACATCATTTCTTACAGCAATATTTCTTCCATTACCTTTATTTACTATAACTTGTTGAAATATTTCCCAGTCAATAGGCATTTACTCTTCCCCCTCCCCAAGGACAGCAGTTTGGGCTGTAGAGGAAAGTCTTTCTTTTTATAATTGTCCTTGGGATATATCCCTAGTACAGTGATTTCTGAATTTAAAAGTATGTACATTTCATTCTCTTAGCCTAATTCCAAATTGCTCTCCAAAATGGTTGAATCCGTTCAAGTTACACCAGTTGTGAGCTAATGTTCTCATCTTTCCACCATCTCTTCAATGGTGACTGTTTCTACCTTTGTTAGTTTGCTGAGTATGAGATGAAACTTCAGAAGTTGTTTTGATTTTAATTTCTCTTGATAGTAGTGGGGTGGTGCATTATTTCTTTTGGAAGTTTGCAGTTCTGTTTAATTATAACACTTCTTGCCAAATGGATAATGACTTTTCATCATATGTGCATATGTATTACACACACAGTACATATATACGTATATATACACACATACATATACATATACATACATATTGTGTGTGTGTGTATATATATATATATGTGTGTGTGTGTGTGTGTGTGTGTGTGTGTGTGTGTGTGTGTGTGTGTGTATGTATTTGGCTATCAGACCATGTCAGAAACATTTGATATAAATATTTTCCCCCAATTAATTGCTTTTCTTCTTATCCTACTTGTATTAGTGCATACACGATATTTTCAATCCATGTAAGAAAAGTATCTATTTTATCTTTTCTTTTCTCTTCTGTGGGACTTCAGAAGTAATCGAGTCCCACCCTTTTATTTTATAGATAGGAAATGAGACTCAAAGAGATTGTGAATTGCTCAAGGTCACATGGGTTGCAATCATTAGAAGTGAGACTTGAACCTCGATCCTTTGACATTAGAGGCAATACTCTTTCCATTATCATAGAAGAATTTTTCAGAAAAAAGTGTCATCAAGGTTATCTTGCAAGATGTGTGACCAGAAAAGAAGGTGGTTACATCAAGTAACAATCCTGCAGGATGACCAATGAATAGCTAATGTGTTTTATGAGTTTCTAAACAATACAAATACATCTAGAGAACAGCCATAAACATCGTAGTTGTGAGATTCATGAATGATTTATGGGAAGATACTGACCAGAGTTTACATGGGATGAAAACACATTTTCATCTTCATAGGTGCAGGAGTGAATACATTGATAAGATCACAGATCCATCAAGGTTCTAGAGAAGGGAAGAATTTAAGCCACAGCTTAGAAAGAATCCTTTGACTGTATCCTTAGGGTCCTTGTCCTGTAAATATAGCCTCAAATACTAGACTAAAGTAAAATTACCTGTGTGGTGTGTCATGTGTCACAGAAGAAAACCTTCTTTTACTATAAGTCAATCTACACCGTATAGGGTCTACCATTCATATTGATTTCTTTAGGGGGAAAATGCTGATTCCCTCTGACTAGTTCATGAATGTATTTCCTGAACTGGATTATTAATATTCAAAATATTATTTTTGACACCCCATCTTAATTTATAGACTATTACAAGATGCTATTTCTGTGTAGGGTGGGGATAGAAATCAGTGTTACCTAAAGCAATTTTTCTAATGCAGTAAAATGGAATTAAAATAATCACCTTTCTCAGCAAAATTCAAATACAAGAATACTTTTGCCCTATATTTTATATCCTAGATTTTTTTCCCATTTTTAAATATTCTTTGCTCAGTGGGAAATGAATAAGTCAAGTGAGATTCAAAAATGTCAAGTCACCACTTATCTCCAAAAGAGCAAATATTCTTCTTAAATATTGCAATGAATTCCATCAATATAGATAGCCCAATTTTGGGATCTAAAAAAGGAGATAAATTGAAAGCAACTGGATTTCTAGGTCACTTTCTTGTAGCAAGAAGGTAACATTTAGAACTTCTTTGTTAGGTATATCTGCCTGACAAGAAGCCATTAAAACATAGACTCACATAGTAGAATAGAGAGATTATTTGATGAGGTAATTTTAAATTATTATTTTATACTGTACATACACATATACACACAGAGTCTGCACACTCAGTGTATTTGCACATGTGGATACGTGTTTCTTTGTTTCACAGGTTGACTTGATCAAAGAATTCATTAATTAAGTAATGAATTGGTGGTCAACCTCTCATTATTTAGCTCATCCAGTCCTTTGACAGCCAATCAGGACCTTAATTAAACTTATAATAGGAGGTCAAAACCTTTCAAACCTTGCGCTTATTAAGGATAGTTTTTGAAAATTTTGTGTCACCTTCTTCTTTCAATGAAACATTGGAGATATTCATACGTACATATGTACATACATACATACATGCATGCATACATACATACACATAAATGTGGGCAGCTAGATGGCACAACACATAGAGCACTAGGATAAGTCACTTATCCCTGTTTGCCTCAGTTTCCTCATCTGTAAAATGAGCTGGAGAAGAAACAGCAAACCACTCCAAATGGGGTCATGAAGAATCAAATATGACTGAAACAACTCAACAAAAAAAATTGTATGTCTATGTCTATGTATGTATGTATGTATGTATGAGAGTTGAATGGGGAGAATGTAAAGAGAATATGGTCTTACAATTAGACTATTAATGCAGTTTAATTATGAAATTTGTTCCATTGAATTAATAAACGAAAGTGTTTTCCATATTAATAAGGTACGTATATATGCATATGCATGTATATGTATATGCATATGCATGTGTATGTGGATCTACAGTAGATCATCATTCTTTCACAAATGTTCTAAGAGAGAGGAAGCATGGCAGAGGAGATAGAGTTGACCTCAAAGTGAAAGCAAGGTAACGAGTACTTTATTAAGTGCTTACTACATACCAGGTACTGTACAAACTACTAGGACTACAAATACAAGCACGAAAAGAGACAAACCCTATTTTGAAGGAAATTACATTCCAATGGTGGGAAACGTCATAAAAGGAAATTAGAAAAGATATGGCTCCTTGAACAGTGACATGGCAGAGTCAGAAACACAGCCAAGAGAAGAATGATGCATGCCTGGCCTGGGTCCATCCCCAGAACTGAGGCCTTGAAAGGAATTTACCAGTGGGAAAATGAGGTAGACATGGCAGAAAGGTATTTCAGGAGGAGAAGGCCCTAGGAGCTGAGAGAAGTTCCAGGGTGAGAGGACAGTTGAGTCTTGATGCAAAAGTCTATAAATTCATGAACACAGTTGGCAAGGAAGTGAGACACTGATTCAAGTAACACCTCTGGCCCATATTATCTATGTGACTGGCTAAGCCATGTAAATTCTCGGCACACTGGACAACTCTGAGACTTTAAGTTCCAGCAAAGCTTCCATACTGCACTGGTAGAAGGATTTTCCTCACCTAGAATTTCCCTTCATGAATGAAACCTCTAGTCTGCTTTCTATCCATAAATGCCCTGGATGGATTCACAAAATGGAAAATTTTATTCTAAAAAAAAAAGTCAGATTAAAGTGTTATATTTCTTTGGTTCCTCATCATGACTGAATTTCTCTGGAAATATCACAAGGCCACCATAATTAGAATAGTGTTAATTCAGGGTGATTCACACACCTGACAGCAAAGGAGGTCAGAATATTGCAACTGTAGCAGAAGCCTCCATGATAGATTCAAACATGGCCTGCAAACCATTTTGAGTCAGTCAATCAATTTATTTTAGTTAGAAGAAAAATACCTTAAAAGTTCAGACACATCAGTAGCTTGAATGAAGAGGGAGGGGAAAGTACCTTTCCATAGGTACCTTCTGCCCTTTATACACTTTGCGCGCACCCACACACATACACACACACATCTATATGTATGCATACATACACATACACATGCACACATGTATACATATGCACACATGTACATACACACATATATGTATATATATGTATATACATAACATGTAACTTTTTTTTTAATGTGATCAGACAAATTTTTCCAATTGAAATCTAGTATCTTAGTTCTGTGGTAAGGGAGATAGAAGAATGTAATCAGAAGTCAGACAGCCTAGCATACTAGAACTATCATTGTCCCAGTGTTCTCAGTAGTATATGAAAAACCACTTAATTGCTAGTTGTAATATGTTTTTGTGAATTTCATTTTTGGGGAGGGCCTCACCTTGAAAGCTCATAGAAGGTCATATCTCATGAGTACAATTTCATCTCCTGCCATAATAACTGGAATCCTACATTGAATCACCTACATGCATTCCAAAAAGGTCATTTTTGAACTGCAAATATTATGTCTGATGCTAAGGCAGGCCACTTTATTTGGCTTCTGAGAGACCCAGTCGTACTACCACCGTCTTCTCACTACTTGACAGCCTTATTCTTATTACTCCTCATGAAAACTTTGTGCCAATCAAACTTGTCCACTTATTGGTCCTGAAGCACATTTTATTCTTCCCTACCCAATACCTCACTCCTCTACCTTTTCCCCACATTTGCCTTTTGACATCTTATCCATTCTAAGTGCCATCATCATTCGATTACTGATCACTTGAACTTGGAGGAATCAGGTGGCATTTCTTACATGAGCCCTAACCTGATTCTCCTGTTAATGATCTCTCCCACTTAAAACTAAATGATATAACATTATCTATACTTTGTTTGCAAAATGTAAATGTAAATACAAACAAAAGAACCAATGAACAAGAGAATGAGTGAATGAATGAATAAATGAAGTAAAATAAGAGCCTGGAGGGCAGGTACTATTTATTTTCTTGGTATCCCCAGGACTTAGAACAGTTACTGGCACATTGTAGGTACTAAATTAATATTTTTAATAGAGTAATAATAATAACTTTTAACAGAAATGTGAAATAAGCAGAACCAAGAGAACCTCACATACAGTAACAGCAATAGCATATTATGGAACATCTTTGAGTTAATAAGTTATTTTGATTATTATAAATACCCAAATTAATTATAGAGGACATATGAAGAAAGATGCTATCTGTATCCAGAGAAAGAAATTAAAAAAGAAGTATGTATAGAATAATTAAATATATATCTAGATATATAATACATATATAGATATATAGATTTGTGTGTAATGGTGGTCATCATGAGAGGGGGGGAAGGAGGAAAGAAAAAAAAAGAAATTTACATGATAACTTTGTTGTATATTTAAAAGGAATAGTAAGTTATATGTAGTGAATTTGCTGTTTCATGTTCAATGATGTTTAATTATACTATGTTATGAAAATGATTGTTTTATTCCATAAATTAATAAAATAAAGAAAAAATACTGAATTTAAGCTATCTTTCCACTTATCATATGATAAGTTATTTCATGGTGTTGACTTATGTATGTGTCCTATTCACTCACACTATATTGTAGCCTCCTAGCCTTATATACTTTTGAACGGATGAATTCAATTGACTAGATGAGCTCACACTTTACAATGCACACAGTTATACAAGCTATTTGGGTTTTTTATGTCTTTATAGATTTCTACAGTTACCTAGTAAATTTGGTTTCTATATTTAAGTCAGATTGACCCAATTTTATTCTTCTACTTTTTCCCCTCCAAAGCATTGGTTCTAGTTTATCAGCTATGCTGATGCTAGTGCTCATGACATCCAGAACTATGAATTTCCTAATGTGAAGAACACACGTTAAAGTGCAGGGTGTTCCTGAAGTCTAGGCACATAGGCAAAATTGCATATTTTCAAGAAATAGAATGAAATTTTCAACCACATTTTATTTAATTGGAAGATTAACAAATAATGTCTTCAATATTATTTCCATCATTTGTGATGCAAAGGTTGATGTGATTTGCAAGATTCACATGAAGTTGATGCAATAACTCCACATTTCCTATGTGTCCAGACTTTAGGAACACCTTGTATGGTGGCAATTTATAACCTAGTCTAATAGAGTTACTTACCAGACAAGGTCACATAGATAGAACATATCAGATGATGGGCTTGAACCCAAATCAAATCTAAAGATATCACTCTATTAACTACACTATGCTGCCCCACTGTGAATAGTAGTGCTTAAACCTTTATTGAGAAAAGTTTAATTTTAATACATTTGTATACATGGAACAATCTGACATGTCAGGAAATGGATTCCACTGCCTTCCTTTAGTATCATTTACTATAACACTGTTCATTTTCACAGACACAACAGTTAGAGGAGATGATATCTGCTATTTATCATTCCAGAATCTTTCTTTTACTATACACTATTCAAGTGCATTTTGTTCAGGTAGGATTCATCCCCATATTTATTTTTAGCAACTGCATAAAGGATTTTATTACCAAATGAATTGATTCTGTTCTCTCTCCCCCAGCAGGAAACTAAAAATTCATCCATTTTAACCTTAATATTAATCTTAGGCATTTCCGTTTTGCTTTCCTCAATTTGTGTTTTCCTCATTAAGCACACATTTAAACTTCTCTCTTCCTTTGTCTCTTCACTGACAATAGTCACTTTCAGATTCAGGTCCTTTGTTTTCCACTCCACTGTGCTGATAATTTTATTGAGTATCTTGCATTTTAGTTATGCATCCATCCACAGCTCCCTCTGTAATGAGGGGACCTAAAGTTTGTCAAGACAATGGGAATCCATAATAGCCCTGAGAGTCATCGGATGTGAGCCTGAATGCTGAGGAGAACCTGTCAGATGACTTGTATACTTTAGAAGATATAATCAAATTCATCTAAAGTGATTCAGTGTACCCTTAAGCATTCTGTAAGATATTTGCCTGTCTCCAGCAATCACAACAACAACAACAATACACTCTTTTACAACTATTCTGATGGGCTTTTTTCAATCTGTTTGGTTTGTTGCATTTTCTAGTTCTCTGGATTCATTGGTACGAACATCTTGGAGAATACCATTTTAAATATCAGTTTCAAATATTTTTTCTTAAATTTCTTGTTATTTTTTCTTAGCATATATCTTATGTTGCTTACATACAAAGGCAAAAATATAATGTCTTCTGTAAGAAGGGCAGCAGTACAATTTCCCTGGACCATAGAGAAACTTCAATTTGTATTAAGTGTGGAAAATAGGCTGGATACAGATGGAGGACTTTAAATCTTGAACATAGATAATTGTCTTAATCCTAGAGGAACAGGGAACCATTGAATCTTCTTAAATAGAAGAGTGAAATATCTTAATTTGTAATTTAGGAATCACTTTGACATCTCTGTATCAAACTGTTTTCATGATTACCTTTTATAGTATATTTTGAGATCTGGTACTGCTAGTAGTCCCTTTTGTCATTTTTTTCATTATTTCTCCTGAGATATTTGAACTTCTGTTCTTCCCAATAAATTTTATTTTTTCCTACTAATATAAAGTAATTCTTTTGTAATTAGATTGGTATGGCACTACATAAGTCAAGTAATTTAGGTAGTATTGTTGTTCATTATATTGGGATGGTCTATCCATGTACAATTAATGTTTCTCTAATTTTGGGGTTTAACTTTTCTTTTAAACCTTCCTTCTCCCTTTAAATTCTGATGCTGGAGTTTGTTTTGTTAGTGACTAATCCTTCACTTGTTCTGCCCTGCATCTTAACTCATTCTTCTCTCACTTTTTCACCATCTAGTTTCCAGTTGAATATAACTTATTTCTATACCAAACCAGAGTGCGTGTGTAAGTGTTTCTATGAGTGTGGTCTACCATGTTTTGTTTGGTTCAGACAAAATGAGGTTCATAGAATACTCATCCCCCCTTTGCCTTCCTCCATGTTTGGTCATTTTATACACCCCTATTATATAACTTAGTAAGTATCACTTATATATTATTATATAACTTAGTAAGTTATCACTTTTTTCCTCCTTTCCTTCTCATTATGTTCTTCTTTCCCTTCTATTTTTTTTCTGCCAAGGCTTTCAAGCCAGAGCAAAATCAGACCTAGACCTTCTGTCTATCTTATTTATCTTTCTTTATAATCCTTAAAAAAATTAAGATTCTGAATGAACCTTGTTTCTACTTCTACTTCTCTGAATGAACTTATTTCTATTACTCAAATCTTCCTTCAAAACCGCTCAAATTCCAGCGTGTTCATGAGAAGCAAGTGAAATAAGAAATAAGAAAATGCTTTGAAGTCTATATGATGATATAAATATACACCAAGAGGCAGTATGGAGAGTCAAGAATACCTAAATTAGAGTCCTACCTCTTCCGCCTACTGTTTCTATGATCCTGAGCAAATCATTTAACCTTTACAAGGTTCCAGGCAACTCTGAGACTATAATTGTAAAGCAATTGCCAATCTTCATTGATAAGGGAGCTCCTTCCCAAGGAATTCTACACTGTTGAAATCATAAAAGTAAATAAGTAAATTAAAGTAATTAAACGAGTAAAAAAAGTCATAAAAGTAAATCTTGATAAAATAAAACATATATATTCTTGTGCGTATTTACTTGCACAGCCCTCTATGTGTGTATACACCTACACATATACATGTATGTATGTGTGTGTGTCTATATATATATATAATTTTTTTCTGAGTTCCAGTTAAAGGAGCCATCCCTTGATTAACTTCTTAAAGAGGCCTGTTCACTGAATGGGCATTACCTCACTCAAAATGAGAACCTGAAAAAACCTTGTGTGGGACAAAGACCACTATTGAAATAATAGAGACAAAGACTTGGATAAGGGTACAGCTCCTGGTCTCTCAAAGCAGTGAGGGATGGGGAGTACAAGTTGGGAGCAGCACCCTAAGCCTTTTATCCCTAACATGACACCCATCCCCCATCCTAGCCCCCTCTCCCTTCATCCCAATGGCTGGGCTTCAGGGTGTACAATCTGTTTCACAAAAATCTACCTAGCAACAGAGGCTTTGCTGTATGTTTGCCATATATGGGAATAAGGTACACAGGGTGTACCCTAGCCCTAAAAAAATGCAGACAAGGGATGGGGGACTCTTTCAGTAATTTGTTTCTCTTTTGTGCTCAAAAACAGGGTCCAGGTGACTGGGGAGGGTCAAATATAATACAGGATGTGCTAAAAAAACATGTTTTTGCAGTTATCTAGCTGTAGGTGAGGGAGTATATTTTAATAGAACAGGAGGCACAAGAAATAATTAACCCCTCAAAGAGGCTTTGCTTTTTGAGAGATCATCTCTCTCAACATTAACCTGAAAGGGTCAGGGTCTCCTAATGCATCCTGGTGACTGGACCCAGATGGCTCTGGAGGAGAAAGGACTGGTGCCCTTGCACAGTCCTCCCTCACTCAAATCGAAGTCAACTGCAAGTCATGTCATCATTTCTCTAATTTCATGGTCCTCTTTGAGAATGAAGGACAAAAACAACAACAACAACATATATACATACCATATGTGTATATATATGTGTATATATATATATATATGAAGATATAGATAGATAGATGCATATATATGTATATATATCACATTTTTGATGCTTTTTTATTAGAAAGGAATAGAACTATATATTGGCATTAGAGCTGAAAGGGATCTTGAAGATAATTAAAATCTAAATCTTTCACTTTTACAAATGAGAAAACTATAGCTACAAGAAGTTAAATTATTTGCCAAGATTATGCAGGTAGTAAATGCAGAATCTGAAATCAAATGCAAGTCCTCTAATATCACAAAAGAGCACTAATTACTCCTTCTCACTGACCCATCAAGAATTCAGGGTTAAAGGTGCACATTTCATTAAAGTATGCCAAGAATCAGGCCTTTACATTTTGTTAAATATAGGTTGCCACATTCCTTGTGCAGTTTAACTACCACTTAGGTTGAACTTGTGGGACATTAAACACCAAGCAATACATATCAGAACTGTATCAGATTTATAGTTGTTTGTACTCCACAGGGACCAACTGACCCACTAAGCACTACATATAAACATATATAGAGTCAGTGTGCCTTTTGGGAATTTTGACTAGATCATAGCAAGGTAGTTAGGAGAGTTCAACTGAATGAAAAATGGACTTGATACATTTTTACATGTTTAAAATACTAAGACGAGACTGTGTGCCGTATTGATTTTCCATTTTTAACTTGAGTGGATTTTCTTCTGAGATTTTAATTTATAGGAAAGAAAAAAAGTTAAGTAAAACAAACTTACTATAATATGGCCTATTCTGATTGTCTCAGAGCATGGTATTTTGCATATTATTAAAATATGTCACTATTTGTGAAAGCTGATGTACTGATAGCCACCATTAGATCATAGATTTCAGAGTTGATAGACTGAAATATGATGTAATTGCAGAAAAAAATTAAGGTGCCAATAATGTATACATTTCATAATGCTGCTATTTTCTGTTTGTTTTTATTCCAACAACCTCATGCTTTATTAGAAAAAATACTTAGTCTATCTCCATACTGTGGGACTTGAGTGCCTCAGGGCTGTTAAGAGGATAGTGAATAAAAAGCAACTTGAGATCACACCTAATTGCTCAGGGAAGGTATGGACCCCAGAGAGTCTCTTTATTGAAACAAATCCCTTGATTGATTAAAAGTTTATGATAGATAAACTTCCCAAAGTTTATGACAGGTAAACTTTCCAACACCCTAGCTCAAATCATTATCATCACACATATCTGGCCTATTGTAATAAATTCCTAATTAATCTCCCTGATCCCGGTTCCTCTCTTGTACATTCTATCCTTCCCAAAGCCACCGATATTACACATAACTGTGTCTTTCCTTTTTTTGGAAATCAATGGCTCCCTATTGCTTCTGGCATATGTTAAAGACTTTGGCCTAGAAATTAAGTCCTTTTAATATCTGCCTCTAACCTAACTTTCTAGACTTATTTCATATAACACTTTATGTTCTAACAAAATGAGACTATTAACTGTTCTTGGATCAATCCCTGAGTTCCTGTGTGTTCTTTAGGATATCTGTTCTCCATGCTTGGGATGCACTGTCTCCACATTTCTGCTTCTTGAAACCCTTCTATTCCCTTCATGGTTGAACTGTGGTACTTCCTTCAGGGAACCTTCTTGGTGCTACAATTGAAAGTATTCTTCTCCTTCCCAAATATTCTATGGCACTAACTCTGGGTCTCTACTTTTCCTCATTTCAGATTAGTCCAATTCACTTCAGCTTAATTCAATTCAATTAAGGTATGTGAAGCCCTGTACTAAAAATTGGATTTACTAAGATAAAAAAAAACACCCAACATCTTGGAATTCCCATGATAGTACAGTGGTACTGGCTAGCTATAAAATATGCCTATAAAATATATAAATATATGTGCAAACATAAACAAGCATGTTTACATAAGTGTGTGTAAAAAATTTTAAGGGGCAGAAAGAGCTAACATTTGGGGGAGGGTGGATAAAGAAAGGTCTCATGTTGGAGATGGCAACTGAAATGTACTTTGAAGGGACATAGGAATTATATGAATCAGAGGGGAGGACGGAATGTATTCTTGACATGGGAGCACTCATTTCCCTATATGTGTCCATGTATAACCTACCTTTAGATTGTAAGATCCTAGAAGAAAAAAATTGTGTTCATCTTTGTATCCTTGGTATCTAGCACAGTATTTCACACATAGTCACTTGAATTCAAAGTTAACTTGAATAGTTTGAAAGTTATCAAAGTGAATTATGGACTTACCTTTTCTGAAGGCTAATTTCTACATATTTTTTTTTTATTATTTAATGCAATTTATTTATTTAACATATTTGGTTTTCAGCATTGATTTTCACAACAGTTTGAATTACAAATTTTCTCCCCATTTCTGCCCTCCCCCCCCACTCCAAGATGGCGTATATTCTGGTTGCCCTGTTCCCCAGTCAGCCCTCCCCTCTATCACCCCCCTCCCCTCTCATCCCCTTTTCCCTTCCTTTCTTGTAGGGCAAGATAAATTTCTACGCCCCATTGCCTGTGTATCTTATTTTTTAGTTGCATACAAAAAGTTTTTTTGTTTTTGAACATCTGATTTTAAAACTTTGAGTTCCAAATTCCCTTCCCTCTTCCCTTCCCACCCACCCTCCCTAAGAAGTTGAGCAATTCAACCTAGGCCACACATGTATTATTATGTATAACCCTTCCACAATATTCATGTTGTGAAAGGCTAACTACATTTTGCTCCTTCCCAACCCATCCCGCTTTATTGAATTTTCTTCCTTGACCCTGTCCCCTTTCCAAAGTGTTTGTTTTGATTACCTCCACCCCCATCTGCCCTCCACTCCATCATCCCCCTGCCTTTTATTATTTTTTTTTTATCTTCCTCCCTCTTCTTTCCTGTGGGGTAAGATACCCAACTGAGTATGTATGGTATTCCCCCTCAGGCCAAATCTGATGAGAGCAAGGTTCACTCAATCCCCCCTCACCTGCCCACTCCCCTCCTCTCCTAGAACTGCTTCCTCTTGCCACCTTTATGGGAGATAATCCACCCCATTCTATCTCTCCCTATCTCCCTCTCTCAGTAAGTTACTCTCTCATCCCTTAATTTCATTTTATTTCTTTTAGCTATCTTCCCTTCATCCTCAACTCACCCTGTGTCTGCTCTCTTTCTTTTACATATATATATATATATACACATACATACACATACATACATATACACATAGATACATGCATACATACACATTCACTTATATATATACATAAACATATATATATGCATATATATATGCATATTCCCTTCAACTACCCTAATACTGAGGTCTCATGAATCATACTCATCATCTTTCCATGTAGGAATGTAAACAAAACAGTTCAACTTTAGTAAGTCCCTTGCAATTTCCGTTTCTTGATTACCTTTTCATGCTTCTCTTGATTCTTGTGTTTGAAAGTCAAATTTTCTATTCAGTTCTGGTCTTTTCACTGAGAAAGTTTGAAAGTCCTCCATTTTATTGAAAGTCCATATTTTGCCTTGGAACATGATACTCAATTTTGCTGGGTAGGTGATTCTAGGTTTTAATCCTAGCTCCATTGACCTCCGGAATATCGCATTCCACGCCCTTCGATCTCTTAATGTAGAAGCTGCCAGGTCTTGGGTTATTCTGATTGGGTTTCCACAATATTCAAATTGTTTCTTTCTGGCTGCTTGCAGTATTTTCTCCTTGATCTGGGAGCTCTGGAATTTGGCAACAATATTCCTAGGAGATTTCTTTTTGGGATCTATTTGCAGAGGCGATCGATGGATTCTTTCAATTTCTATTTTGCCCTGTGGCTCTAGAATATCAGGGCAGTTCTCCTTGATAATTTCCTGAAAGATGGTATCTAGGCTCTTTTTTTGATCATGGCTTTCAGGTAGTCCAATAATTTTTAAATTATCTCTCCTGGATCTATTTTCCAGGTCAGTGGTTTTTCCAAGGAGATATTTCACATTGTCTTCCATTTTTTCATTCCTCTGGTTCTGTTTTATAATGTCCTGATTTCTCATAAAGTCACTAGCTTCCACTTGCTCCAATCTAATTTTTAAAGTAGTATTTTCTTCAGTGGTCTTTTGGACCTCCTTTTCCATTTGGCTAATTCTGCCTTTCAAGGAATTCTTCTCCTCATTGGCTTTTTGGAGCGCTTTTGCCATTTGAGTTAGTCTATTTTGTAAGGTGTTGTTTTCTTCAGTGTATTTTTCAGTATTTTTTTGGGTCTCCTTTAGCAAGTCATTGACTTGTTTTTCATGGTTTTCTCACATCCTTCTTATTTCTCTTCCCAATTTTTCCTCTACTTCTCTAACTTGCTTTTCCAAATCCTTTTTGAGTTCTTCTATGGTCTGGGGCCAGTTCATGTTTTTCTTGGAGGCTTTGGTTGTAGGCTCTATGACTTTGCTGTCTTCTTTAGGCTGTATGTTTTGGTCTTCTTTGTCACCAAAGAAAGAATCCAAAGTCTGAGACTGAATCTGGGCACGTTTTCGCGTCCTGGCCATATTCCCAACCAACTAACTTGACCCTTGAGCTTTTCAGTGGGGTATGACTGCTTGTAGATTACAGAGTTCTATGTTCTACGTTTGGGGGGGAGGTGCCAGCTCTGTCAGAGCCGCACTCCTCCTTCCCCAAGGACCCCCAGTCCAGACTGGGCTCAGATCTTCGGCAGGCTGTGCACCCCTGCTGTGATCCGCCACTTAATTCCCCCCACCAGGTGGGCCTGGAGCCGGAAGTAACAACAGCTGTAGCTGCCCCACCTCCGCTGCCCCCGGGGCTGGAAGCCGAACCGCGAACTCCTTCCACTCCCGCAGCTTTTCCCACTAACCTTCTCCGCAGTCTTTGGTGTTTGTGGGTCGAGGGGTCTGGTAACTGCTCACGTATTCAGGGCGCTAGGGCCCCCTCCGCCCGGCTTCCAGTCTGGATCGTCCATGCCGCTCAGGCTGGGCTCTGCTCCACTCCGTTCCCAGCTCCCAGCTCCCAGCTCCCAGCTCCGTGTGGAATAGAGCTCACCCAGATACCATCCGGGCTGTCCTGGGCTGGAGCCCTGCTTCCCTCTGCTGTTCTGTGGGTTCTGCCGTTCTAGAATTGGTTCAGAGCCATTTTTATAGGTTTTTGGAGGGACTCGGGTACGGAGCTCACTCTAGTCCATGCTTACCAGCCGCCATCTTGGCTCCGCCCCCTAATTTCTACATATTTGAAAACAAAAATTTAAATATTTTAAGTATGTAAATACCTCAGACTAGCTAGTAATCCTTGAGATTGAGTGAATGATGTACTTATGAGTATGGAGTACATATGTACTTAATCAGTGGTGCTAAAAAACAGAACCCTGAAATATTCCTGAGTACAGCCAAAACCAGATTAAGATATAATTGGGAAATATTTCACAAAAATAAATAAAAATATGATGAGATGAATAAATAGTGTCATGGAAGCAAGAAATATGAGCTTGGACTGACTTTGAGAGAGAGTGGAGAACAAAAGGGACTGGAGTGCTATGGTCCATGGGTTCACAAAGAGATGGACACAGCTGAATGACTGAACAACTACCACTTGTTTCCTGTACTTGAACTTGGACAAGGCATTTATCTACTTTTACCTTCAATTCCCTTAGCTATAAAGTTGAGATGTTAATATCTCACTAGTTTACCTCATGGGACAGATAAAAGAATCAAATAGAAAATAAAAATAATTTGAAAACTAATATTATATGATGTAAGTTCATGAGGAGACCATGGGTGAGGTATTAAGAAGAAACATAAGGGCTCAAGCATCATTAGTCAGGCAGTTTATTACTCACAGGCTTGTAAGGGGTTCCCCAGTCCTTCATTTTCTTCAGTCACAATAGTGGAAGAGTGTGCATATAGTGGGATCTGTAACCAGGGTTAAGAGTATAGAATTCTGGACCTCTGACCTTATTCGTTGTTCTGGGTAGATTAACAGGGTCCAAGTGGATCAAAATCCTTTGGAGCTGTCAATAGGTGGGTGGGCTGGATGGTGACCCCCTTCCTCCTTATCAGTCACAAGGGTACTGTGATTTGTAAAGCTTGCACTCCTTGCATACATGGATTAGATGAAGTTTACTAAACTGCCTGGAATCAGGAGAACCTTAAATTTATTGCCTAAATAAATATAACTATTCTAGTTATTGAAATGTCCTGGTACATATATATATATATATATATATATATATATATATATATATATATATATATATATATACATACGTACATGTATTTATATATATATATACATACATGTATTTATATATATATATATATATTAAGAATAATTATTTATTTGAGCGCTTCATTTTAAAAACTGAATAATTATTTTTAGTAACTGCTATGTACATGTCTCTGTAGTAAAGGTTTGGAGAATATAAATGTAGTTTCCATAATCAAAGAGATTATATTCTAGTACAGAAGATGAGGCAGATGTGAAGGCAGATGCTCACAGAAGATGTGAACAATTGGCTATTATACAATGTAAAACATGAAAGTACAGTAAACAAAATGAGACACGAGTCTAAAAGGGGAAAAATTACTTGAGGGGAACTCATGAAAGACTTCACGGAGAATATGGTACTTGAGCTGGGTTTACTTGGGAATATGGCAGGTACATATGGAATAGAGAAAAAGTAAGGTCAGCCCTACTCTAGCTTACATAATAAGCAAAAGCCCAGAATAGGGAAAACCAAGGTATATCTGAGAAGTAAGAAGTATAGCAGTTTGGTTGGAGTACAGTGTATATGAAGAGGAGTTACGTGAGATGAGGTTAGGGAGGAAAGTTGGGGCCAAACTGTAAAAAGCCTTTTATGCCAAAGTAAAAACTTTGGGCTTTATTTTTTGGCAATAGAGAATTACTGAAAGTTTCTGATCTGGAAAGTGAAAACTTTGCTTTAAGATAATTCCTCTGGTAGCACTGTAGGTCAGATAGGATTGAAGAGAGACTGGAAGTAGGGAAAGCTATCAGGGGACTACTTCAATTGTCTAGGCATGAGGTAACAAAATGAGGTCAGTGACCGAAGAATGGTGATGAAGAGAAAGATCCAAAGATATTTCTCATAGAGAATCTACCCTCAGTTCATTGACTCTGTCGAGGTGAGGGGAGGCAGAAGTAAAGGAAAGTGAGCAGTCCAAAACTAATAATCTGTAAAAAGAGACAGCTACTTGAATAAGGTCTTACTTTTCCTGAAATAAGTCTTCCATGCTTGTCACATTGACTTGAAGATCCGTTTAGATATAACGCTTCCACATCACATGCGACATTTGCTTGTCTATTGCATTAAAGGAAAACACATCAAAGAGATTTTTAGAAACACTAATGAGGCATAAGCTAAGGCAAAGACACTTAGTTTTAAAATTATATTTTACAAACTCTCATTTCCATAATTCATCTAGACCACACCCAGATTCAGTTAATGAGAAAACACTTGCATTTTCCTAGGTTTTAAATATGTATTTTAAATTATACACTGGTAATTTGTCTGTTCAAGATCCAGACTTATCACTTTCTCTGTATCTTCAGATAAGTGGTCTTTGTTCTTCATTTGGGAATCACTGTGACTTCACCTTTTCAATATCCATGACAATGTGGAAGCTTATTCAATGTCTTCTTCCACATGAAATTTCTTAATTTAGGGAGCAAGAGATAGAGGCTAGAGACACAGATGTTCCTTTCCTGGAAAGAAATAAAGAGAGAAAGAAAGAAGCAAGGAAGGAAGGAAGGAAGGAAGAAAGGAAAGAAAGAAAAAGAGGGAAAGAGAGAGAGAAGAAGAAAGGGAGGGAGGAAAGAAAGAGGGAATGAAGGAAGAATAAAGAATGAAAGGAACAAAGAAAGGAAGCAAGGAAGGAATGAAGAAAGAAGGTAACAAAGAAAGAAGTTAAGGGAAGGAGTGACAGAGGTAGAGGTAGAGGCAGGGAGAGAGGAAGAGAGGGAAAAGGGAGAAATGAAAGAAAATAAATAGCATTTATTACGTACTTACTAAGTGTCAAATACTGAGATGAGAAGTGAATATACAAATATAAATATATCCATATTTATAAATACAAATGTAAAATGCAATTATCCTCTCCCTCCAGAACCTTAAATTTTTTAAATCATTATCTATCTATGTATTTATTTAATATTTTTAGTTTTCAGCATTAATTTTCACAAGAGTTTGAATTACAAATTTTCTCCCTATTTCTACCCTCCTCCCCAAACCAAGATAGCATATGTTCTGATTGCCCCATTCACGAGTCAACCCTCCCTTGTGTCACCCCACTCCCCCCCCCATCCCCTTTTCCCTTACTTTCTTGTAGGGCAAGATAGATTTTTAACCCATATTGCCTATATATCTTACTTCCTAGTTGCATGCAAAAACTTTTTTTTTGAACATCTTCTTTTAAAACTTTGAGTTCCAAATTCTCTCTCCTCTTCCCACCCTACCCACCCTCCCTAACAAGCCAAGCAATTCAACATAGGCTGCATGTGTATCATGATGCAAAACCCTTCCACAATACTCATGTTGTGAAACACTATGTCTTGCTCCTTCCTATCTTATCCCCCTTTATCCAATTTTCTTCCTTGACCCTGTCCCTTTTCAAAAGTGTTTGCTTTTGATTAACTACTTCCCCTATCTGCCCTCCCTTCTATCATCCTGCATTCCTGGGCCTGGGGCCAGAAATAACTGCAGCTGTAGTTCTGTCCTCAGAGCTGCACCACCTCCGCTGCCCCCAGGGCAGTGGCCGAACTGCGAACTCCTTTCACTCTGTCCCCACAGCTTTTCCCACTAAGCTTCTCTTTCGTCTTTGGTGTTTGTGGGTTGAGAAGTCTGATAACTGCCACAGCTCACTGATTCAGGGCACTAGGGCCTGTTCCATCTGGCACCTGCTCTGGTTGGGCCCGGCGCAGCTAACGCTGGGCTGGGCTCTGTTCTGCTTCGCTCCCAGATCTGTGCAATAGGCCTTACCCAACGACTATCCAGGCTGTGCTGGGCTGGAGCCCTCCTTCCCTCTGCTATTTTATGGGTTCTGTGGTTCTAGAATTTGTTCAGAGCCATTTTTATAGGTGTTTGGAGGGTCCTGGGGGAGAGCTTTAGGCAAGTCCCTGCTTTCTACCTGCCGTCTTGGCTCTGCCCCCCCCCCATTTTGGTAGCTATTATAGAGTAACCATCACAGCATTCTTCTTTCTTCTTCAATGAGTTCTGTGCATGGCTTAAAGCTTTGTCTCCTCTCCAACTTCTGCCCTAATACTAGAGCAACAAATATATAACAAATGTCACCAAATATGTCGATGCTCCTTCAAATCCTCTAACTTTCCATTTCCTCAATCTACTCAGTTCCCATGATTTACTTCTCAACTCTACCTTAGCTACATACAGTGATGGTAATATTCTAGAACTTGCTATCACCCACACATGTTCAACTTTCAAATTCATGAATTCTGACCTTCCTTTATCTAATCATAATTATCTATCATTCTAAATTTCCTTCTGCTTTATAACCTCTAACCTTATTCTTCAGTCTCACTGTAACCTCTAACCTCTCTGCTCCTTAGTCCATTTTCAGGTCATCACCCTTGACTGGCCATGCTCTCTTCCCTTCTCTACCTTGACCTATTGGTGAAACATTTCAACTCTACACATTCTTCTGCACTACCTTGTGAGCTCCTTGAAGGCAGAGACTAACTTTTTGCCTTTCTGTGCATCCCCAACATTTATCACAGTACTTAAGAAAAGTTTGTTGATTGAACAATGACATTGCACTATATATAATCCTACGTCACATTGTCACTAGAAATGTACTTATGCATTTATCATCTAATGTTTAGAGATTAGAATAGGAATGAGACTTGTGCTTTCATTGGCACATGAAACACCCTGGTAAGAGAACTTGCTCTATCAACACAGATCAGCAGTCATTATTCAATGTATAGTTTTAGAGAGTTACCTTGAGGAGAAGTGTCAAACATATGGTTTGCAGGATGCTTACCACCCACCACACTCCCAAATATGGCTCAAAACAGATTAAAATGTAGTTCCTATATGATTTAATGTATAGATTTATTAAAAATATATAAACATGATTTTCTAAGTCAATATGTAGTCCACAATTATACTTATGTATGATTTAGTGTTTCTTGCTTCCATTTTTAGTTTGACACCACTGGCCTAGATCGCTGAGAAATTAAGGCATTTGCCTATGGCTAGTATGTATAAGAGATTGGACTTGAGTTCATGTCTTTCTCGTTCCAAAACCTGTTTCTCTATCCATTACATCACACTCTCTCTCCCCTACTATTATGTATACCTGTTATTTGTATATATGGCCTATGTTGACCCCATTCTCTTTTAGATCAAAAGATACTTTATGGGGAAAGATTTTTTTTCTTTTAGCACGTACATTAGCTGTAAACACAAAAATGTTTGTTCAATTAGATACGTTTATTTTAAAATTTTATTATCTATTTTTATATCATCTGTATCTCTACTTTTACTTCACAATTTGCTTCCCTGTCCCTCACAGATGCACAAAGAAATATGTAAAAAGAAGGAAGAAATGCAATTTAGCAAAATTCACCAACATATCTATTAAGTCTAGCAGTGCAGGCATTTTTCATCACCTACAATCTCCCATCTCTCCAATAAAGAAAGGAAAGCACATTGTTGCATTTCTTCTTTAGGGACAAAATTGACTATTACAATTATGCAGAATTTGGTGGACTTTTTGCTGTTGTTTATAATGTTGCTGATTTGCTTTTAATTTTTTAATTGGAGGTTTCCTTAATGATGTGAAGGTAAAAATATCTTGTTAATCAGTTTCCCTGTGGAAAAATTAATCGTTTTGTGATTCCCCATAACAAAACTCCCTTTCCTAACCTCTATTGCCTACATATATTGTCTCCCCCTTTAAAATGTAAGTGGATGCTTACCTAGATCACTATATTTAGCCAGCCCTAGACAAGGCCAGACTACATTTCACATCCCATCCACCTATCTTGCCAGTCCACCTTGCCATCTGCCTTCCTAGTGCAATGTCCCTCTACCCCTCAAAAAACTCCCCCATTCATATTGCTCTAAGAATAGTACATAATGCAATTAATTATATGCCATCAGTTATACCATGACATTTGGAGACAACTTTTCAGGTGACAGCTTAATTGATTAACTCACTACCCCATCTCTCCTCAGATGAAAACTTCTTTGCCTAGGCATGTCTCTTCTGTACATGTTATCTGTGCCATTTTAGAATTTAAGGTTCCAGTAGCAGGGGCAGAGCCAAGATGGCAGGTAGAAAGCAGGGACTTGCATCATCTCCCATCCAGGTCCCTCCAAAAACTTATAAAAATGGCTCTGAACAAATTCTAGAATTGCAGAACCCACAAAATAGCAGAGGGAAGCAGGGCTCCAGCCCAGGACAGCCTGGAAGGTTGCTGGGTAAGGTCTATCCCATGGAGCTGGGAGCAGAGTGGAACAGAGACCAGCGTGGGCTGCACCTGGACCAACCAGAGCAGGAGCCAGGTGGAACAGGCCCTCGTGTCCTGAATCAGTGAGGTGTGGCAGTTACCAGACTTCTCAACTCACAAACACCAAAGACAAAAGAGAAGCTTAGTGGGAAAAGCTATGGGGACAGAGTGAAAGGAGTTCGCATTTCAGCCACTGCCCTGGGAGCAGTGGAGGTGGTGCAGCTCTGAGGACAGAACTACAGGTGCAGTTGTTTCTGGCCCCAGGCCCACCTGGTGGGAGGAATTAAGTGATGGTTCAGAGCAGGAGTGCAGAGCCTGCTTAAGATCTGAGTTGTGGTCTGGGTTGGCCGTTCTTGGGGGAGGAGGAGCACTGCTGTCACAGAGCCTGCAGTGATGGTAGAGTAGAACTAGCTCTGAAAACAGCAGGGCAGACCATCAAGCTTGGGGCAAAGTACTCTCTACTCTAGAAGCAGTCATACACCAATGAAAAACTCAAGGGTCAAGTAGCTGGCTGGGAACATGGCCAGGCAGTGAAAAAACTCAGATTCAGACTCAGATTTTAGAATCTTTCTTTGTTGACAAAGAAGACCAAAACATACAGCCAGAAGAAGTTAACAAAGTGAAAGAGCCTGCATCATCCTCCAAGAAAATATGAATTGGTCTCAGGCTATGGAAGAGCTCAAAAAGGATTTGGAAAAGCAAGTAAGAGAAATAGAGGAAAAATTGGGAAGAGAAATGAGAGTCATGCAAGAAAACCATGAAAAACAAGTCAATGACTTGCTAAAGGAGACCCAAAAAAATACTGAAGAAAACAACACCTTAAAAAATACACTAACTCAAATGGCAAAAGAGCTCCAAAAAGCTAATGAGGAGAAGAATGCCTTGAAAGGCAGAACTAGCCAAATGGAAAAGGAGGTCCAAAAGACCACTGAAGAAAATACCACCTTAAAAATTAGATTGGAGCAAGTGGAAGCTAGTGACTTTATGAGAAATCAAGGTATTATGAAACAGAACCAAAGGAACAAAAAATGGAAACAATGTGAAATATCTCATTGGAAAAACCACAAACCTGGAAAATAGATCTAGGAGAGATAATTTAAAAATTATTGGACTACCTGAAAGCCATAATCAAAAAAGAGCCTAGATATCATCTTTCAAGAAATTATCAAGGAGAATTACCCTCACATTTTAGAGCCAGAGGGTAAAATGGAAACTGAGAGAATTCACCAATTGCCTCCTGAAAAAGATCCCAAAAATAAAGCTTCTGGGAATATTGTAACCAGATTCCAGAGCTCCCAGATGAAGGACAAAATACTGCAAGCAGCCAGAAGGAAACAATTTGAGTACTGTGGAAACACAATCAGGATGATACAAGATCTAGCAGCTTCAACATTAAGGGATCTAAGGGCTTGAAACATGATGTTCTGGAGGTCAATGGAGCTAGGATTAAAACCAAGAATCACGTACCCAGCAAAACTGAGTAGCATGCTCCAAGGCAAAATATGGATTTTGAATAAAATAGAGGACTTTAAAGCTTTCTCAATGAAAAGACCAGAGCTGAATAGAAAATTTGACTTTCAAACACAAGAATCAAGAGAAGCATGAGAAGGTATACAAGAAAGAGAAATCATGAGGGACTATTAAAGTTGAACTGTTTCGTTTACATTTCTATGTTGAAAGATGATGTGTATAATTCATGAGACCTCAGTATCAGGATAACTGGAGGGAATATACATATGTATATATAGACAGAGGGCACAGGGCGAGTTGAATATGAAGGGATGATATCTAAAAAAATAAAATCAAATGAAAGGATGAGAGAGGAAAGTATTGAGAGAGGGAGAATGGGAGGGATAGAATGGGATAAATTATCTCACATAGAGGTGGCAAGAAAAAGCAGTTCTGTTGGGAGGGAGAAGGGGGCAGGTGAGGGTGAATGAGTGAATCTTGCTCTCATCAGATTTGATTTGAGGAGCAATAACATACACACTCAATTGGATATCTTACCCCACAGGAAAAAAAGAGGAAGGAGATAAAAAGGGGGGGGGGTGGCAATAGAACGGAGGGTAGATAGGGGAAGTACGTAATCAAAAGCAAACATTTTAGAAAAGGGACAGGGTCGAGGGAGAAAATTGGATAAAGAGCGATAGGATAGGAAGGAGCAAAATATAGTTAGCCTTTCACAACATGAGTATGGTGGAAGGGTTTTGCATAATCATACACATGTGGCCTATGTTGAATTACTTGCCTTCTTAGAGAGGGTGGATAGGGAGGGAAGAGGGGAGAAAATTTGGAACTCAAAGTTTTAAAAGCAGATATTCAAAAAAAGTTTTTGCATGCAACCAGGAAATAATATATACAGGCAATGGGGTATAGAAATCTATCTTGCCCTACAAGAAAGTAAGGGAAAAGGGGGGGAGTGGGGTGACAGAAGGGAGGGTTGACTCATGAATGGGGCAATCAGAATATATGCCATCTTGGAGTGGGGGGGATGGTAGAAATGGGGAGAAAATATGTAATTCAAACTCTGTGAAAATCAATGCTGAAAACTAAAAATATTAAATAAAGAAAAAAGAAAAAAATAATAAATTAACCTCAAAGAAGAAGAGGTTATTTATTGAATGCTGATGTTTGCAGTGGAGTCTGGAAGTAACAATGGGAAATAAGAAGTCTTCCAACTCCCTAACACTGTCCTGTGAGTTGGAGGGGTCATGGGAAGTGAGAGGTATATGAGTGAAAAAGCAACCATAACTGGAAAGGGTGACCAAGGGTTCCATATTACAAAGAGGGTCCAGGTCTCAGTGAGAGGAAAAGGATGGAGAAAGTGGGAAAGGCAAAAAGGCTTAATAAGAAAACAAGTTTGTTAACTATGGAAGAAAAGGGATTCCAGAGAGGTCAATCAATGAGACTGGTACATCTGGAGTAGGACATTAGTTTTATTAGTGAGTATTAAAAGATAGAATTTATAAATTCTGAATCAAATTATAACAAAGACACATTTTTAAAATTATCATTGATAGTAAATTCTAGCCAGAATTTTATTTTTAAAAAGAAAAATGTGGAAACTCAGATTTATATATTCCAAAAGATACTCATTCACAAAATTAATCCCTTTGATTCTCTTGAAATTCCATATCTTTATATGGAAATAATTTTTGGATAAGGATATCCTATAGTACTTATTGTAAGAACTAAAGGATATAATAGTAATAAAATTTGACCAAGAACAATACATTTAATAAGTTTGTGGAGTAAATGAAAGCACATTTCTTAATTGTGCCAGTTACTATCAGTTATTGTCCAGAGATTTCTATTTCAAAATTGAAATCAGCCGCCTATTGAGAGCATGACTAATCTCTTTGTAGGGTGATATGAAATATATCAAAACTGCTATTTTTGAGATATTTTATTATTTATTTATTTGTTTATTTATTTTTCACTTTTCAACATTCACTTCCACAAGATTTTGAGTTCCAAATTTTCTCCCCCTCTCCGCTCCTCCCAGCCCATGACAGCGTGCATTCTGATTACCCTTTCTCCCAATCTATTCTCCCTTTTGTCAGCCCCCCTCTTCTCTTATCCTCATCCCTTCTATTTTCCTGTAGGGCAAGATAGATTTCTATACCCCATTGCCCATATATTTTATGTTCCAGTTGCATGTAAAATAATTTTTAACATTCATTTTTAAAACTTTTCATTTTTAAAACTCTCCTTCCTTCCTCCCCACCCACCGTCATTGAGAAGGCAAGCAATTTGATTTAGGTTGTCATGAAAAACATTTTAATAACAGTTATGTTTTGAAAGGCTAACTATATTTCCCTCCATCCTATTCCACCCCCATTTATTCTATTATCTCTTTTGACCCTGTCCCTCCTCAAAAGTGTTTGCTTTTAATTATATCCTCCTCCAATTTGCCCTCCCTTCTCTGATTCTCCCCCCCCCCCCGACTCTCATCCCCTTCCCCTTTATTTCCTGTAGGGTTAGATAGATTTTCTTACCCAATTGAGTGAGTATTCTATTCTCTCCTTAAGCCAAATGTGATGAAAATAAGATTTCCTCATTCCTTCTCATCTCTCCACTCTTCCCCTCCACTGTAATAACTTATTCTTGCCTCTTTTATGTGAGATAATTTTCCCCATTCTACCTCTCCCTTCCTCTTGTATATTCCTCTCACCCCTTAATTTTATTATTTTGATATCATCCCTTCATGTTCAACTCACCCTTTGCCTTCTGTCTACATAAGGACTGGGTGTCCCTGAAGTCCATGTGCAATTTACAAATTACAACTATCCCTTCAACTACCCTAATACTGAGAAAGCTCTCATGAGTTACAAATATAATCTTTCCATGTAGGAATATAAACAGTTCAACTTTGATAAATCCCTTATGATTTCTCTTTCCTATTTACCTTTTTATACTTCTATTGAATCTTGTATTTAAAAGCCCAATTATCTATTCAGCTCTGGTCTTTTCATCAAGAATGCTTGAAAGCCCTCTATTTCATTGAATATCCATTTTTCCTCTGAAGTATTATACTCAATTTGGTTGGATAGATGATTCTTGGTTTTAATCCTAGCTCCTTTGACCTCTGGAATATCATATTCCAAGCCCTCCATGTAGAAGGGCTTAATGTAGAAGCTGCTAAATCTTGTGTTATCCTGATTGTGTTGCCATAATACTTGAATGATTTCTTTCTGGTTGTTTGCAATGTTTTCTCCTTGACCTGGGAACACTAGAATTTGGCTATGATGTTTCTAGGAGTTTAACTTTTGTGCTCTCTTTCATGAGGTGATAGGTGGATTCTTTCAATATCTATTTTCCCCTCTGGTTCTAGAATATCAGGCCAGTTTTCCTAGATAATTTCTTGAAAGATGATGTCTAGGTTCTTTTATTGATTATGGCTTTCAGGTAGTCCAATAATTTTTAAATTGTCTCTCCTCTATCTGTTTTCCAGGTCAGTAATTTTTCCAATTAGATATTTCACATTGTCTTCTATGTTTTCATTCTTTTGGTTTTGTTTTATAATTTCTTCATTTCCATTAAGTCATTAGCTTCCATTTGGTGCATTCTATTTTTTTTTCTTTTTTATTAATTAATTTATATTTATTTTCAACAAGATTTTGAGTTCCAAAATTTCTTCCCATCTCTCCCCTCCCCACCACCCGAAGATCACATGCATTCTGATTATCTTTTCCCCAGTCTGCTCTCCCTTCTACCATCCTCTCTCTGCTTTCCTGTTACTTTCTTGTAGGGCAAAATAGATTTCTTTACTGGATTGCCTATATATCTTATTTCCTGGTTACATATAAAAACAATTTTAACATGTTTTTAAAGCTTTGAGTTCTAAATTATCTTCCTTCTTCCCTCCCTACCCACCTGCATTGAGAAGGTATGCAATTCAATATAGGTTATACCAGTGCAGTTATGCAAAAAGCTTTCATGATAGTCATGTTGTGAAAAACTAACAATATTTCCCTCTATCATATGCCATACTCTGTTTATTTGTTTTTTTCCTTTGACCCTGTCCCTTTTCAAAAGAGTTTGATTCTGACTACCCTCTCCCCAAATCTGCATTCCCTTTTATCATCCCTCCTCCCCTCTTGTCCCCTTCCCCCCAACTTTCCTGTAGAGTAAGATATCTAATTGAGTGAGTATGTTATTCCTTACTTAAGCCAAATCTGATGAGAATAATGTTTAATAATTCCCTTTCACCTTTCCCTTCTTCCCCTCCATTGTAACAGCTTTTTATTTTCTCTTTTATGTGAGATAATTTAGCCCATTTTGTCTCTCCCTTTCTCCTCCCAATATATTCCTCTCTCACCACTTAATTTTGTTTTTTAGATATCATGCCTTCATATTCAACTCACCCTGTTCCCTTTGTGCCCTTTGTCAGTGTTTGTGAATGTATATGTGTGTGTGTGTGTATGTGTGTGTGTGTGCGTGTGTGTGTGTGTGTGTGTGTGTGTGTGTGTGTGTGTGTGTTCTGTTCAACTACATGATTACTCAGAAAGGTCTCAAGAGTTACAAATAGCATTTTTCCATACAGGAATGTAAACAAAATCGTTCAACTTTAGTAAGTCCTTTATGATTCCTTTTTCCTGTTTACCTTTTCATGCTTCTCTTGATTCTTGTATTTGAAGGTCAAATTTTCATTTCTGCTCTTGTCTTTTCATTGAGAATGCTTGAAAGTCATATATTTCATTAAGTATCTATTTTTCCCTTGAAATATTATATTCCATTTTGCTGGGTAGGTGATTCTTGGTTTTAATCCTAGCTCCTTTGACTTCCAGAATGTCATAGTTTACACTCTTTGATCCTTTAATGTAGAAGCTGATAGATCTCATGTTATCCCAATTGTGTTTCCACAGTACTTGAATGGTTTCTTTCTGGCTTTTTGCAATATTTTCTCCTTGACCTGGGAACTCTAGAATTTGGCAACAATATTCTTAGGAGTTTTCCTTTTGGGATCTCTTTCAAGAGGCAATCAGTAAATTCTTTCAATTTCTATTTTACCCTCTGGTTCTAGAATATCAGGGAAGTTTTCCTTGACAATTTCTTGAAAGATGATGTCTAGGCTCTTTTTTTGATCATGGCTTCCAGGTAGTCCAAAAAATTTTAAATTATCTCTCCTAGATCTATTTTCCAGGTCAGTGGTTTTTCTAATGAGATATTTCAAATTATCTTCTCTTTTTGCATTCTTTTGGTTCTATTTTATAATTTCTTAATTCCTCATAAAGTCATTAGCTTCCATTTGCTCCTTTCTAATTTTTAAGAAATTATTTTTTTCAGTTAGCTTTTTGACCTCCTTTTCCATTTGGTGAATTCTACTTTTTATAGCATTCTCCTTCTCATTGGCCTTTTGGACCTCTTTTGCCATTTGGGTTAGTCCACTTTTTAAGGTATTATTTTCTTCAATATTTTTTCAGTCTCCTTTACCGAGCTGTTGACTTGTTTTTCATGATTTTTTTGCATCACTCTCATTTCTTTTCTCAATTTTTCTTCTACTTCTCTTACTTGAATTTCAAAATCCTTTCTGAACTCTTCCATGGCCTGAGACCAATTCATATTTTTTTGGAAGCTTTGGATGTAGAAGCTTTGACTTTGTTGTCTTCTTCTGGTTGTATGTTTTGATCTTCTTTGTCACCAAAATAAGATTCTATAGTCTGAGGTTTTTTCCACTTTTTGCTTTTTTTCCAGCCAGTTACTTCACTTTTGACCTCTTTGTCAAGTTAGGACTCTGCTTTCAGAGTGGAAAATGCTCTTTCCCAGGCTTCAGGGGTTTTGTGCACCTGTCTTCAGAGATACTTTTAGGCACATGTAAATTTTCAGTTCTTGTAAGGGGATATGATCAATAGAAAAATGTTTACTCTTCTCCTGGCTAGTGCTCTGGTCTATGAATGACCTCAAGCACTCTTTTCTGCCTTGGAAGTGTGAGGAGGATTCCCTCTACACAGCCACTATGAGCTCTGCCACATCAGTACTCCTCTCCACCCCAGGACCACCACCCAGGATTGTGACCCAGATCCAAGCAAGACAAAGCAAGAGAATCTTGCCTCAATGCCAGCAAAGAGATCCCTGCAATCCCCCTCTGATCAGCTGCTCTATCCCCCCACAATCTGTGGGCCTGATGCTCTGGCAGCAGTCCCTGCTGCTACTGCTGCCTCCACTGCCTCTACCATCTCTCCCACCCTGGACCTGGGGCCAGATGGAGATCTTCCCTCACCCAAGTCTAACAGAATTTTCCAACTGACTTATGTTGGCTTTGGTGTTTGTGTGTTGAGAAGTCTGGAAACCATCACAGCTGCCATTGATTCAGTCCCCTGAGTCCTGCTCTAGCTCTATCTGTGCCAGTATAGCCCAAAATGTACTGAGCTCCACTTCCAGCCCAGTGTGATAGACCTTTCCTGTGAACCTTCTAGGTTGTCTTGGGCTAGAGATTTATTTCACTCTGTCATTCTGTGGGTTCTGTAGCTCTTGAATTTGTTTAGAGTCATTTTTTACAAGTATTTGGAGGGACTTGAGGGAGAGCTCAAGCAAGTCATAGCTTTTACTCTGCCATCTTTGCCCCATCCCCATCTCCATTCTAATTTTTAAGGAATTATTTTCTTCAGTGAGCATTTAGACCTCCTTTTCCATTTGGCCAATTCTCTTTCTTAAGGCATTGTTCTCCTCATTGGTTTTTTGGACCATAGGGGTTAGTCTATTTTTTAAGGTGTTATTTTCTTCAGCATTTTTTGTGTCTCTTTTAGCAATCTGTTGACTCATTTTCCATGCTTTTCTTGCATCACTCTCATTTTTCTTCCCAGTTTTTCTTCTATTTCTCTTACTTGATTTTCAAAATTCTTTTTGAACTCTTCCATGCCTTGTGACCAATTCATATTTTTTCTTGGAGGCTTTGGATGTAGGAGCTTTGATTTTGTCATCTTCTTCTGGTTATATGTTTTGATCTTTCTTGTCACTAAAGTAAGATTCTATAGTCAGATTTTTCTGCTATTTGCTCATTTTCCTAGCCAATTACTTGAGTTTTTAGCTCTTTGTTAGGGTAGGTCTCTGCTTCCAGTGTGGTAGATATACTGCCTGAAACTTCAGGGGTTTTGTGCAACTGTTTGTAGAGATATTTCTAGGGACCTGTAAATTTTCAGTTTTTCCAAGGTTGTATGATCAAAGGAGAGGTGTTTATTCCTCTCCTGGCCTGTGCTCTTGTCTGTGAGTGACCACAAGCATTCTTTTCTGCTTTGGAACTGTGAGGAGGATTCCCTCTCCACTGCCACCACACCAGCACTCCTCCTTGACCTAGGACTGCCACCCAGGCCTGATATTCAGATCCAAGAATGGGCAAAGCAAGGTATTCCTGCCTTAGTGCCACCAAAGAGATCCCTGCAATCTACCTCTGATGGGCCACTAGATCCCCCCATCATTTGTGGGCCAAGAGCTCCAGAAGGAGTCACTGATGCTGCTGCTACCACCACCTCCCTGGGCCTGGGGCCAGGGCTGGACTTTGCTCCTCTCTCACCCAGGTCCAACAGACATTTCCTACTGACTTTCTAATTTTTCTTTGGCATTTGTGGATTGAGAAGTCTGGAAACTGCCACAGCTGCCAATGATTGAATCCCCTGAGGCCTGTTCTGGCCGTGCCTGTGTCAGTGCAGCCCATGCTGGACTACGATCTTCTCTCCGACTGGTGCAACAGACCTTTCCTGTTGGCCTTCCAGGTTGTCTTGGGCTGGAGATTTGATTCATGATGTCATTTTGTGGCTTCTGTACCTCTAGAATTTGTTTAGAGTAATTTTTTTACAGGCATGTGAAGGGGATTGGAGGAGAGCTCAAGCAAGTCCCTTCTTTTACTCCACCATCTGGCCTCTGCCCCTTTGGAGATTTTTTAAGTAGCAGATTATGGAATCACTTTGTACGTGGGGTTTATAATGAAGCCTTACCATGTCTTCTTTTGAATGAACAAATTTGTCATTCATAATAACCTAGATAATTTAATTACATCACTACAGCCATATACATTAAAAGAGCAGCTTCAAAAACAAAATCAATGTTGTACATAACAGGCAGATAAAGAGCTCTTTCCAATAGCAAAAAAGAAGCATTTGTAGTAGTAGTAGTTGTAGTAGTAGTGGTAGTAGTTGTTGTTGTTGTAGTTGTAGTTGTAGTAGTAGTATCAGTTTCATTATTATGATTTTATGCATGCTGTGGGCATTTGGGAATTAAGTGAGATTAACCCTACTATGCAGGTTGATTTTTTCCAGGTGGATAGCATGCCAGGTTTGGAGTCAGGAATACACATCTTCCTGAGTGCAAATCTGGCTTCAGATACTTACTAGCTGTGTGACCCTGGGCAAGTCACTTAACCCTGTTTGCCTGTTTCCTCATCTGTAAAAAAAATCTGGAGAAGGAAATGTCAAACCACTCCAGTATCTCTGCCAAGGAAACACCAAATGGGATCATGAAGAGTCAAACACAACTGAAATGACACAACAACAACAACAACAACAACAACAACAACAACAACACCTGTGATTTCATTGGTACATGGAACTGTTTATTAACAAAATCTCCTCATGGAACTCCTCAGAAACTAAAAGCCTTAGAGAGTTCATTAGGGCACAAAGGAATAAGTGACTTGTCCAGTTATTCAAAAATTTCTTAATTTCCTTAGCCAAACTGTCTCCAAGCCCAAATTTTTTCCATCTTGTCCCCTGTCACACAGCCTGTATCTTTTAAAGACAGGACTTGTATCCAGGCTTTCCTAAATCAGAAGCTCCCTCTGTATTCACTATGTTAGGATGTCTTTCTCAGGGTAAATGAGAGGATGATAATGGATGGTGGTGATATCTAAATTATTCAACTTGTATTCATTTTGTTTTCTCCCCTGAGGAGAATGGATTGTAAAGGATGGGGGGGGGGCAGGGGATGTAGTTAATATAGTGAATTAAAAAATTACAAATGATGTGATCTTAGGGACTACCCAGCTGCCCTTGACGAATTCTAACCACCAACACTGGTCAAAATAAAACTCGGGCTACCGAAATAATTAAAAAGTGTGACCCCTAAATCACTTCCATGACATCTGAAAGGCCTTGGAGAGGTGCTATAGGAAGAAAGAAGCTATCCTCCATTTTGCATCTGCTCTCTGTCTGGTTTCAACTTGAAGGAATAAGATGATCCTTCCAGCTCGAGCTAATCACCTCTAGTCTCAACACCACACTGCTTCCATTTTGAATCATTTAAACCCAGTCAAGTACTTCTGCTTGTGTTCTTGGTATCTATACTTATTAAATCATTTCCTATATAAGGAGTCAGAAAATCAGAGCCACACCAGCATGATTAAAATATTCCAATATATTATTACGTTTCAACTTCAACTTTTCTTGAGAATAAATTCAGCATTTTTCTTGAAAATAAGCACATAAACTTTCCAGTTTTCATGTTTGAGCAATTGCTAATGGAAATGGATCAAACTTTCCACTACTGGTACTTTATTTCAAGATTCTATTGATTACCAATTTAAAATAGTTAAGTGAATCTTGCCATATTTTTACTTCTTTCATAATATTGTTTTACAGACTCATTACCATCCAAAAAGGAGTCAAGGGTATACAAGAGAGAGCCCCAGGATTGGTGTAGAAGGCCTGTCTCTAATTAGAGATTCAACTGTAAGAGTTAATTGCCACTTAAAACTGTCAATGGTTAAGGTTTATAAGATCCAGTTATTGATGTATAGCTGTCTTTAATATAATTAACACCCATTCAGGTGTAACATCTATCCTGAAAAAATATACAAGTGTCATTGTGACAATATCTTTAAAATATCAATATAATACTTATAGTTCAAGTACGAGGAATGTATTGTGGTAATCCATCTAGCGTCAAAGCAGTAACCTCCCATGACTATGCCTATTATAGCTCATATTTGTAAGTTCTGGTTTTGAATCATCTAGAGCTATTTATTTTGAGACATATTTTTGAATTATTTTAAACTTAAATATTAAAACTTGAATATATGATAAAGGAAAGAAAAAACATTATAAACTTAAGAACAAAATAAGAAAAATAAAAAAGCATTGCCATGTGTGCAGCAGAACTTAAGAGAGGATTCAAAATACACAGCAATAAATTTCCATTTCAAGAAAGCCGATAATAATAAATAATACACATTGTATTGAGAGCTGTCTATTTTTCTTTGCTTCCTTATAAGTTTTCTTCTGTTCTCTGCTGCACATTTTTTTACTTTGTTCTTCTCCTCTTCCTCCCTCTTCCCCCAAGAAGGCTACAACTAAGTATGGACACATACACACACATACACACACACACACGTATACATATGCACATACATATACTTGCATATGCTTAGATATTTATAATCATACTCATACGCAGACACTTGCATTCATATGCATCTATGTAAGTCTGTACTATATTTGTTTGTCCGGTTGCTCTGAGGGCAGATAAAGTCTTCCTTTATAGGTTCAAAACTTTCCATAATTTTCTAAGTCCACCAACTCATCTTTTCCTATATCACAGCAATGCTCCAACCTTTTACTGTCTAATTATTTTAAATAATCTAAAGCAATATTGATTAAACCCCTCCCCAAAGATCCCTCTCTTGTATTTTCTCTCCCTTTCCCCTTACCCTCTTGTTTCTATCTGAATTTAGAAAACTTTTATAACCTTCTTTATATATCTAGTATGTATGTATATATGTGTATATATATATATATATATATATATATATATATATATTATTTCCCTCTTTATCCCATTCACATTAATCTAGATACTGTCCTATGCCCCTTTATCCTATTCTCTCACCTTTTTTTATTTCTTTATAATTTTAGAAGACTTTTACTCCCTTTTAATATATAGTCTTCTCTCTTTAACCCAGATCTGATGTGAATAGGGTTCTATCTAAAAATCCCTCCCTTTTCATCTCCCCTGTCCCTGTCCTCTTTGCCTTCTTCCTTTCTGAATTTTATATGCATTATTCCCTGTTTAACCCATTCCAGATGAGAGTAGAGTTCCTTGAGAGGAAGCCAACTTTTCCTCAACAGATAACTTCAAGCACAGGCTGACTGCAGACCAGTGAAATTGCAGAGTGTAATCATGTTCATGTACTTCTTAGACTCGATGATCTCTTAAGATTGCTCTGAGTATTGCATTGTATGATTCTCTGTGATTTGTCAGGATTTAGGAAGTGCAAGACTCACCAACTCTGCTGATCAGGTCAATTATGCAGCATTATTAACCCCAAAGGTAACTGAATAAATGTTTAGAGAGGAGGTGTTTGTTATCAGCCAACAGGAAAGGGTCAACATACCTGATGTTAATGCCTTGGATGCTGACACTAATCCTGTAATTGTACCATTGTTTTGTAGGGTAGAGACTGTGAGGCAAAGGTCTAGGAAGGTGCTGACAATATGAGATAGAGCAGGAACATTGTTATAGGTTTTCCCTAAGCCATGTTTTTTTCATGGTGTTATGCCCTTTCTCTGAATAAGATTACATAGGGGATGTTTTTTGTTTGTTCCTGCCAGTTAAAGTGTTTGTATTAGCTTCCAGCATGCTGATCTCACCTTTGGGGACAAAGAACCTAGGGAGATTAAATGAATGTGGTAAATCACTCTCAGG
Organism: Trichosurus vulpecula; assembly: GCF_011100635.1. Taxonomy (NCBI): domain Eukaryota; kingdom Metazoa; phylum Chordata; class Mammalia; order Diprotodontia; family Phalangeridae; genus Trichosurus; species Trichosurus vulpecula. The sequence goes on from NC_050577.1 coordinate 262,566,250, forward strand.
TCAGAGGAAGTTCTTTCTGAGTCATTTCTTCTTCCTTAGGGAATGTCTTTATCAAAGTTCTTAAGGACCCTGGCAATCAGAGGTCAGTGATCTCAGATACATATCACCAATTCCTCTAAATTCTGCAAGCTAATATAGCAATACTGTGCTTATATACTGAAGTTTGCAAATTGCAGATTCTTTAAGAAGGGAAACTTTGAAAGAGAGAAAATACCAATCAAAATCCAATAGACCAAAACCTAGGGACAGTCATAGCAGTAAGGGATAGCAGTGGATAGAGCACTGACTAGCTTTTACATAGGGATATTTGCTTAAAAGGTATAGCAACAACACACACTCACATATAAACATATATACACACACGCATATATATACATATATTTATAGAATATATATTTCTGTATAAGTTTATAGAAAATTTACACTAAATGAATAAAAGGCAAATCAGGGAGAAGGGTACTAAAATCTAGGATGATAAGGAAAGGCTTCCTGAGGAAGAGATGCTTGAACTGAGTTTTGAAGGAAATCAAAGATTCCAAGGGCAGAGGTGAGGAGGAAAAGCTTTCCAGGTATCGGGGACAGTCAATGCAAAGGCATGGAGACAGGAGATGAATTGTTTGTGAGGTATAAATCATTTGATATGGAGCACGTAAGGGGAGGGGAGAAATATGTAAGATTAATGTATGTGTTACACATATCTGATACTCAGAGGGAAGTTGACCAATACTTTACTTAGTTAACCTCAGGAGCAAACCTGTGGCAGCATTTTTAGTACTCTCCCTTATAAGCCCATGAGTATGCTTCTCAGTTATTTGACTTCATTTACCATTAGCAAAGGCATTTACAAAAATAGCATGGTAAGAATAGTTGATAGAAAACATTCCCCCCCCCCAAAGCCTGGGAAAACTCCCATGATACACAGAGATCCATAGAAAGAGTGATGATGATAGTGAGGTATACACATGGGATATATGTGTAATGAAGGGTTAATGCACAATTCCTTGTACTTTATAGCCTGGAAGTGATTTCTTGAGTTCATAGATGACAGTATTCTATGGTTCAAGGCTTCATAGTCCTTGAAGTTGCCCCTCCCAGAGTTAAGGTCTTTTTGCATCCTTCTCTCTTTGATATATTACTCTGCTCTTAACAGAAAATTTTGTCTCCTACTAGTCCAGTCTCTCCAAAAGCATGGTCAATAGAAAGGAGAAACAAAGAGGGAGGCAGACAGACAGACAGACAGGCAGGCAGGCAGAGAGACAGAGACAGAGAGAGTCTGACAGAGACAGAGGGACAGAGACAGAGAGGCAGAAAGAAATAGAGACAGAGAAATAGGCAAAGACTTTCCAAGAGTGATTTTCTCTAAGTCCTAGCTCTCATTATTGGACTGAAATCCTTAGCTCCTAAACCTGAAGTCCTCACCATTATACTAACCTACTGCTTACGTGGCTCAATGCCAAAATTCCTCCAGCTATTGAAAGCACTCAGAGGCATGATTTGCTTGATTGGCAAGCTAATCACCTGTCCCCTTCTTGAATCAATACAAAAAGTTCAAATCTTATAAAAGATCATAAGATGTAATTCATTAAATAGTACTTTTAAAGATCCTAAGGCTTTCCAAGACAAAAAGGTTAGCCCTTTTTAAGACTGACGTTACACATTTAAAACTGCATCATGCCCTTACACTTATTAGTGGAGATTAATGAAGTAAAATGGAGAAGACATCTCTCCTTTCCATAGACAAACATTTTGGTTTTATGAAACATCATTATATATCATTAAACTATCGTTATAATAAGCATTCTAATAAGTATTATTATTATAAATACAAACTATCATTATAATAAGCATTATAATAAGTAGCTACTTTATGCCAGGAATTTTGCTAAGTACTGGTGATACAAAGACAAAAAATGATGAAACAGTCCTTGTTCTTAGGAATTTGACATTCTATTGGAGAAAGGGCATGCACATGGATGCATTCATACATACACATATATAATATATATTCAATAAATACAAGGCAATTAAATACAGATAAGCAAAAGAGGAAAGAAGCTAACAATTGGAACAAAGGCATTAGGAACTTATTCATAGAGAAGGTAATGTTTGAATTGTATCTTGAAGAAAGTGAAGGATTCCATGAAAGTAAGGTGAAGGACTGCACTCGAATCATGAGTATGGCTAGCCAAAAAAATGGAGTTAGGAATCAGAGTGCTATAACTGAAGAACAGAAAGAAGGAAAAGTTTAGCTGGATAGGGCAGCTAGGTGGTGAAGTAGATAGAGTATTGGACTTGCAGTCGGGAAGACCCATCTTCCTGAGTTCAGATCTGGCCTCAGACACTTACTAGATGTGTTAACCTGGGCAAGTCACTTAGCCCTGTTTGTCTCAGTTTCCTTCTCTGTAAAATGAGCTGTATAAGGAAATGGGAAACCACTCAAATATCTTTACCAAGAAAACCCCAAATTGAGTCATAGTCAGATGCATCTGAAACAATTGAACAACAAAGTATAGGAGAAGAGTAGTGTGCAATAAAGCTTGAAAAATAGCTTGGGATATGGCAGTGAGTGGTTTTGAAAGCCAAACAAAGGAGTCTGTCTGTTATCTTAGAGGCAAAAGGGAGCTACTAAGATGTATTGTGTGGGAGAATGACATAGTCAGATCTGCATATAAGGAAAATTACTTTGCTATGTAGAGGATGAATTAGAGTGGGGAGAGACTTGAGGTAGGGAGATCAATTTGGAGGGCATTGCATTAATCTAGGTGAGAAGTTATAATGGCCTGAACAAGAGGATGCAAATAGCGAGAAATTCTGAGATGTGAAAAAATATTGTAAATAGCAAACTTTGGCAAGGGATTGCATACATGCAGTGAAAGAGTATGAAGAATCAAGGATAATATTAAATTCATGAACTGGATTTCTTAAAAGATGTAATGTTCAGAAAAGGAGTTGGAGTTGAAGGGAAACAGAATGGGTTCTGTTTTGGACATGTTGAGTTTGAGAGGGCTTTGTGACGTCTGGTTCAAAATATCCTTTAGGCAGGCATTGATAAATGATAAATAAATGACAAATGATTCTTCCAATGTTGAATATCTTCCAATATTGAAAAAATTATAAAATTATGCTCTTCTTTACTGTCTTTAAAATTGTAATGTATAGGGGAAAAGGGGGGAGTAGGTAACATGATACCATAAATAACTGCAGATGAATCATGGCAGACCTAAAAGCCAGTCTGGCCCTTTTAAAAGAGGGGCAGGTAGGTAGTACAATGAACAGAGTGCTGGCCCTTGAGTCCAGAGAACTTGAGTTCAAATCCATCCTTAGACACTTACTAGCTGTGTGTGACCCTGAGCGCATCACTTAACCCTGTTTGCCTTAGTTCCTCATCTGTTAAATGACCTGGAAAAGGAAGTGGCAAACAACTCCAGGACCTTGCCAAGAAATCTCCAAATGGGTTCATGAAGAACCACACACAACTGAAAATGATTGAATACTGTCAGGACAGCTAGGTAGAGTAGTGGATAGAGCAGTGGGCTTAGAATCAGAAAGACATCTTCATTTTAAAGGGCAGCTCAGTGAAAAAGTGGATAGAATGCAAGATGAGTTCAAATCTGGCCTCAGACACTTACTAGCTGTGTGACCCTGGGCAAGTCACTAAACCCTGTTTGCTTCAGGCTCCTCATCTATAAAATGATATAGAGAAGGAAATGGGAATCCACTCTAGTATCTATGAGCAGTTAGGTGACACAGTAGATAGAGAATCAGACTTGGAGTCAGGAGGACTCGTCTTCCAGAGATCAAATCCAGCCTCAGACACTTACTAGCTGCGTGAGCATGAGCAAGTCACTTAATTCTGTTTACCTCAGTTTTCTCATCTGTAAAATGAACTAGAGAAAGAAATGGCAAACCACTCCAGTATCCTTGCCAAGAAAACTTCAAATGGGGTCACAAAGAGTCAGATATAACTGAGAAATGACTCAACAATAAAACCTATTAAAAAAATCAAAACCTGGATTCTAATTCTAAAATACTCTCTTCCACAAAGATTGTTTTTTTATTTTCTGATTTTTACTAACCTTGTACTATATTTGCCTCTAGAATCTTGTACATTTCATTGTGGCACTGGAACTCCTTGAATGTGTCTCTTGCTTGCACATTTAAATGTTAAGAAGTTTGTATATATTGAGTTACATCTGCTACAGTCATTTAGCAGTAATATCAGTCTAAAAATGTTACAGAATTCCAGACCATATGGTCTCTTGGTGTACCACATTTAACAGGACATCTAAAGTAAACATCTCAGGAGAGACTTTTTTTTTTAAGAACCATTACCCAATGTTGATGGTACACTAAAAAGACTTGATGACAATACTCCAAATGTTAAGCTTTGTAATTTAGAGGAGCATTTTCATAATAACAGGGGGAAAAATCATGTTGCATCAAAGGAACAATCCCTAAGAGGTTTGTTTCATAATTTAAGCATTGTCTATCTCCCCTCCAGCCAAGTGTAATAGCATATCATTCCATTGTATCTCATATTGGTGTACACATGTTTTTAGGCTTCAGGGTCAAGATAGAAATAATTATTTTAGGCAATGAGAGCTGAACACTGAAATTAGATGTCTCTCTTTAAAAAAAAAAACCATGGTTCTTCTCTGAAAGAGAAGTCCTGTTTCTGAATATTTCTTTTTAGTCAGACTTTCTTCTGCATAATTGCATCCTTGTAGCTAAATTTCTTTTACACATTTAATTGGTTATTGAACTGGCTTTGTTAGCAGCTGCGATGTATATGATGTGTTCAACGAGAAAGCAGTGACATTTCATCAAGGCATCAGATATAGGATACTTTCAGAAAATACATTTTCTCAACCCTGGTTCTGTCCAGTCCTATACTAGCCCTTCATATTTCCCCCATATCCTGAATTTAGAAGAATTTGAAAACAGCCATCTTCCATAATTTGAAGGATTATCAAGTGGACAAGAGATCAGACTCTTCTGCTTGATTCCAGAAGGAAGAAGTAGAAACAAATCTGTTACATTAACAGGGATTTTAGCTTAATAGGTCAGGGAAGGAGGGTCTTAAAAGTTAAAACTCTCCCAAACTCCCAAAGATTAAAAGTTTAAAATGTACGTGGATGCTTAATAATGACATCCTGAATATCACAGAAATGCAAGTGTTAATTGGAATAATTTTAAAGCAAGACTCTAACAATATGTTTTTCCCTTTGCCATCATATCAATATCTTCAAAAGCTAACTTGCCACTGCAAGAAATGATTATTTCCCTCTTGATGTTCACAACTAATTATTGAATCAGAGCCAAGTTTTTTCCCCTTTTCTACTTCCTCATTCAGAAATCATCGAGGGTAGGAAATCTTTCTCAAAGACTTCCCAAGCCAAGATCTAATCACAGTAAAAGAAATTCTAAATTTGGGCTAATGGGAGGATTCTTACTCATTGTGTTTATTTAGACGGGTCTAGGAAAATGTTGACCCTCCCTTTTGTTGGACAGGTGATGTGGAAATTAGTAAGTCTCTTGATCCAAAGCATGTACCTCCAAGACCCTCACTTAAATGTAATCCAGCCCCTCATTGTAATGTTCATTTTAGCATTAACTGTTAACCAATCAGAGTTCATTGCTACCCTCAGGAGCACCTGCTCTTCCAAGGGCATATAAGCTATGAGCCCATTGCCATGAGGGGTCTTTGTCATTTGAGAGGGTCACTGACCTCCTTTTACTAATAAACATGCTAGCTTTATCAATAAAATTATTAAATTACCCAGAAACTATCTCTCTTGAACTTTTTAAATGCCACATCACCCAGATGAGAGATTATGCCTTGGAGGTTTTTACTTCCTTATCCAATCAAAATCTTACATTACAAAGTTAAAATGCATTCACACCCTGAATATTAAATGCCATACCACAATAAAAATAGATGAAAACCATATTGGGTACCTTTTGAAGTTAGAACAAGGGGGTTCAGAATTCTTATCCAAACAAGGGATAGAAACAAAATCAGGAAAACAATGCACAGAATGGTAAAAAAAAAAGTTAATAGAACAAAATAAAAAAAATCAAAACTGAATTCTGTATGATTATAATGATATGTTTTGAAGAAATATTGAGAAAATATACATGCATCTCTTCTTTACATAAGTGGGAACTTATACGTTTGGAACATTGCATATACTACCAGAATTGGTTGATATATTAGGTAATTTTGCTTAACATGTTACTGCTCACTTTTTATTCTTTTCCCCAGGGGATTTTTCTCTTGTAAAGGGGAAGGTGGAAAGCTATACTGGGAAATGAAAATGATGTAAAAAAAACCAAAAGTTATCAATGAAAAAAGGAATGGGCAAAGAACTCTGGTAGATACTTGAGTGAATGACTAAAATAGAGTTATGATTCTTTAGGTTTGGAAATCTATTTAAATGGCAATCCTCACCAATCAAATTTCATTGTTTGTATTGGTGATCATTGTTTAGTTTTTGGTAAAATATTTTAAAATGCTTGTTGAACAACATAAAAGACAAAAGAGATCATTTTTTTTAATTTTTAATTTAAATTTATTTATTTGACATATTTAGTTTTCAGCATTGATTTTCACAATAGTTTGAATTACAAATTTTCTCCCCATTTCTACCCTCCCCCCCCACTCCAAGATGGCGTACATTCTGGTTGCCCTGTTCCCCAGTCAGCCCTCCCCTCTATCACCTTCTCCCCTCTCATCTCCTTTTCCCTTCCTTTCTTGTAGGGCAAGATAAATTTCTACGCCCCATTGCCTGTTTTGAGTCCATGAAATGGGAGAAAACCTTTTTACCTAACAAAATCAGTGCAGGTAAGAAAAGAGAAAATGTCAGTTGAGAAAATTGCATGACATATCTCTGACAATTGTCTGATAACCCAAATATATAGGGAACTAAGACAAATAACTACATAAGACTAAGAGTCATTACCCAGTGGATATGTGGTCAAAGGATATGAACACATTGTGAACAATAAATGACTATATGAAAGACTGCTCGAAATCATTAATAACAAGAGAAATGTGAATAAAAAAACTTTTATTTTTACCTCACACCCAGTAAGCTGGAATAGATCAAAAAATAAATAATCAATGTTATGGAAAGACAAGCACATGGATGTATGGTGAGTGAAGCTGTGGATTATACTATCCATTCTGGAAAACAATTTTAGAATGATGCTAAAAAAATAATCCAAAATGCTGATGCTGTTAGATCCAGAGATTCAACTGCTAGACATATATTCCAAAGATGTCAATGATAGACAGAAAAGCCCCACATACATCAATATATTTATAGCAGTACTTTTTTAATAACAAAGAACTGAACATAAAATATATGCCCATTGGCTACAGAATAACTAAAAATATTTCACTATGTGAATTCAGTGGAACATTAATACACATTAAGAAACTATGAATATGGAGAAAAGAGAAAACTATTGGAAGAAAAATGGAAAGAGCACTGACTCTGGAAGCAGATCTAGGTTCAAATCCTGTCTCTGATGTTTACTACCTGTCAGGTCTTGGGTAAGTTGCTTATCTTTCCTGAGCCTCTTTTCCCTCATCAGTAAAATGAAGGTATTTGAGTAGAGATGGCCTGTCAGCCTCCTTCAGCCTCCAGATCTATGATCCCACGATGCTTTGACTTAGAGGAAATGATATAATATCAAGTAAGTGGAAAAAAGGAAAACAATATCCACAATAACCAAGCAGTGAAAATTGGAAGAATTTTTTTTTAAAAAATAGAAATGAATTTTTTTCCAATTATAATGACCAGACTTTCACTAAAGAAGAAGTGAAGAAAAATATCTCTCTCTTTTTTTGCAGAGGTAAGACTCAGTTGAATTATTCTTTTTTTAAAAAAACTACTTTTTTTCCTTTAATTTTTATTCTTTCCAAAGCAGAGGTCTCTCAGCGAGGAAAAGGTTAAAGAATATATTTGGAATTTAAGGTTATGTAAAAGTCAAATATATCAAATTTTAAAAGTAATTATTTAAACCAAATGATATAAGAATGAATGGACAAAGGATTCTGATAGAAACTTTGAGTGACTGAAATAATCTTATCACACTAGGGTAGTGTCTGGGACTGGACATGTGATTTCATTGTGATCAGGGAATTTCACAATAAGGAAATTTATTTATCAATGCTAATTGTACCTTTTTTTGCAACTTTTAGTTATAAAGGGTTACCTAAAGTACTGGAGAAGTATATGTTACACAGCCAACATATGTTAGAAGCAACACTTGAAATCTGATCTTTCTGATTTTGAGAACCATTTTCTAACCAATATAACCATAAGGTCTCTCTTACTGTGTTTTAATTAATTAATTTAAGGTAAATAGTCACTAAGAAAGCCTTATTGTGTTGACACTCAATGTTTAGCTTTTTAGTTGTTGTTGTTTAACAAAATATGTTTTTAAATGTTTGTCGAATGTATCTTTCAAGGACCAGCTCCTACCCCAGGAAGTTTACCTTACTATTTTACCTTACAAGAGTCTATGTTTTACCATTAGAGTGGAATTCCCCATCAGAGTCCCATACTACTTTGATCTACCCCTGTCTAATATACTTGTAAAGGAATATCCTGTTTTACACTGGTCCCTTTTATTGTCATGCGCCTTTGAGACTAAGCTTCAAGAATGCCAGAATGATATCTAAAACTTGAGTCTTTCCATGTACTCAACTTTGGGATATTGACACGATGAAATAAGGGTTTGTTAAATGAATGAAAGAGAAAACAAAGTCATGGAAGGCTAAAGCTGTGAGAGTTGAATAATAATAATACTTACACCAGCAACTCTTTAAGTTCAACATATAGTCTTTGTTGTGGTGGGCAGGAGTGGGTGCAGAATAAAAGAATGCTAACTGAGGTGATGTTCAGCAGGAATATCATTACCTTGAGACCACTATGACTGCAATTCAAGCCAGGCAACAACCACTGAATGCTGATTAATTGGGATCTTCTAATTCCACTGATTGGTTTAGCACACCAGACACGTGAAGGAAATGCTTCTATCTATGTTACGCTTTATTTCTTAAGTTCAGAATAAAATACATACAAATTAAAAAAAATGATTATGGGGCATAGAGTTGCAACCTTGCCCTAATTAAAACTGTTGTTTCATGTTGATTCCCATGAGTTAAGTAATCACCTCTATATTAATAATTTTCAAATCTACTTATCTAATTCTAACCTCTCTGATAACTTCCAGACTCACAACTACAATGGCCACTTGGGCATCTTACACTAGATGAGCTATAAGCAACTCAAACTCAACATGTCCAAAAGTGACCACATTAGCTTTCCCTCGAAATCTCTCCCCATTCCTAATTTCTTTCAATAGTCAGTTAATTAATATTTATTAAGTGTACACTATATGCCAGGTGTTGTTTTCAAGGTTGGGGATACAAGGAAAGAAAACAGACAGCTCCTGCTGTTAAGGAGCTCACAGTATGAAGAGGGAGATAACATGCAAACAACTGGGTACAAACAAACTACATACAGAAAAATTGTAAATAATCAATAGAAGGAAGAATTAGATTAGAATTAAAGGGAACTGGAAAAGGCTTCTGAATCAGTAAGGCAAGTGTCACAACATCAATGGTGACCATGAATATGCCTGTGTAGTTCTGTATTGTGGAATATAAGAGACTCTCCATATAGAAGGCAGAAGAAGTAAAACATTTATTCAAACACCAGAGGACCAAATCCCAAAGCCAATAACTCCAATTCAACATGGCAGCATTTATATCCCAAGACCAGTAAGACCACTTTATCATAACAGCAAAGAATTTGAAACACAATATCACAGCAGGTAGCCAAGCCATCCCATAACCTTCCCCTCTGCTGAGGCCTTCCCATAAACACTGACTGACAAATCCTAGCTGTCTGCTTGCCTGTGTCCTCTCCTCATGCATTTCTAAGAAAGAGCTTAATGGCTACCCTCAGAGTATATGTACACTTTTTAGATCCCAAGGGTTTCACAACTCTTGTGATCTAATTAGCAAAAGGGTGTGGGCCATCCCACAAACAAGTCTCCCCTAATCAAGCCTCCCTAGATCTACCTGAGACCTGTTAATGGGATTAATGAGCTGGGAAAATTTTTAATCACATTAACACCACAGCTTCCTATAGTGGGTGAGATTTTAGCTGGGACTTCAAGGAATTCAGAGTAGCCAGGAGGCAGAGATGAGGAAGGAGAACATTCCAGGCATCAGCTACAGTGGAAATTCCTAGAGATGGGAGATGGAATTTCTTGTTTGAGAGACAGCAAAAGAACAATGTTATTTTATTTCAGAGTATTGGGAGGAGAGGTGTCATAAGGTGTAAAAAGCCTGGAAAAGCAGAGAACAGGTGATGAAGAGCTTTGAATGCTATAAAAGGGTTGGTATATTTGATCCTCTTCAGGGGTGGGGAAACAGTGGCCTCAAGTCCACATGTGGCCCTCTAGGTCCTCAACTATGGCCCCTTGACTGAATACAAACTACACAGAAGAAATCTCCTTAATAAAAGGATTTGTTCCCTAAAACTTGGACCCAGTCAAAAGGCTGTACCCCAGGACCTAAAAGGCCACATGTGGCCTCAAGGCAGCAGGTTCCCCACCCCTGCTCTAGATGATAGGGAGCCACTGGAGTTTACTGATTAAGTAGAGAGGGGACACAGTCAGACTTGTGCATTAGGAAGACTACCTTGACAGCTGAGTGGAAGATGGAATAGGATGGGGAGAGACTTGAGGCAGGGAAGCATCAGGCTAGTCCAGGTGTGGTGAAGAAAGCCTGCACCAGGATAATCGTATTATCAGAGGACATATTCAAAAGATGATATGAAGGCAAAAGTATTCTTGTTTCTTCTCTTCCTATCACAGAATACCAGAATTTGAAAATGAGAAGGAACTTAGCAGCCATTTTTCCAACCTACAAGTGAAAGAAATCACACAGTGCTTGTCCAGCCTCTGCTTGAAGCTTTCCAAAGAGGGAACCTACTACTCTTAAAGCAACCCATTCCACTTTTGTGCAACTCTAATTCTAAGAACCACCCCCCTCCCCATCAATCCTAAATTTGCATTACAATGGCAACACTTCATGAACATTTAGATTCTTCCAAATACTTAAAGATACCTAACTTTTTAGGTTTTTCTCTTCTCCCATGCATGCATTTCAAGGGTTCTAATAGATACTGGTTTTTTTTATGTTTTAAAGTACTATTAAATTGACATTTTCTACCCTTCTAGGATTATAGTTAGTTTTTCAAGGAAAGTTATTCTTTGTGTTAAGTCATTTTCCTTTATATTTTAAAATGTAATATTCCAAAATTTCTTTATTTTTTAGGATAGTTGTTTTGAGGTTTAGGGGTGCTGGAACCCAAAAGTGTGACACACAGATCCTGCCTGAATGAATTTGACCCAAGCCTTCTTTCAGCCAAAGACAAAGTTTATTAAAACACCTATAGAGGGTGGGCTTGATTCTAAAAATCCCTGCCTTGGTAGACCAGACTCTTTTTATAGGAAAGAGATCTGGATGGGAGTGGCCAGTAGGGTGGGGTGACTGGGAGGTAACAAAGAAGAGCAGGGAACACTAGGGACCTGGACTATGTGACCAAGGGACAATGGGGTTTAGATGGTATCAAGGCTGTGAAGTAGGGTGGGGTGAGGGGCTCCCTGGGGAGGGAGGCAATCTGGAGGTAACAGACAATGGAGGGCTGGACTAGTATATTGCCAATGCAATACCCACAGCTGTGGCTCAGAATATGCTGGTGAATTTCCAGGTTTAAATTGCAAAATATAACAGACTCTCTTGCTCAAAGATGAAACCAAGACATTTACTCAAACACCAGAAAACCAAATCCACAATAGTAACAAAGAAGTTTATACACTTTATCAATGCAGGGAGTACCACCATCCCCAAGCCTTCCCTCTGTTAGGGCTCTGCATAAATAAGCTCCCTTAGGCAAAATCACTCCCTCTCTCACTCACATTAGCTACTCTCTCTCTCTCTCTCTCTCTCTCTCTCTCTCTCTCTCTCTCTCTCTCTCCCCCCCCCACCTCTGCCTCCCATACACATCCTGTTCCACCCCTTCCTGCTCCACCCATTCAGCAAGCTCCTCCCACCACAGGCTCCATTTGAGTCAGATTCATGTGACCCAGACTCAGGTTCCATGTGACACAGGCTTAAAGCAGGTCACATAGGTCTATTAATGGGTAAGACAGTTCTTCCCATTCCATTAATGTAATATTTGTCCCCAAGGTCTTTTGTGTCCATTATATAGATCAATGGGAGTTTAGAGGTAACTGATATCAACATAACTTCACAACAATATAACAGAGATAACACAAAATAAATACATAAAACAATATCTTAGGGTGGGGGTTTAAGCACAAGCACACCATCATTCCCCCCCTCAAAAAATGGGGCCGCAAATCCTTTGGGGTAAGAGGCAAAAGTATCTTCTTCTTTAGTTACTTCCTGCTGAGATTAGATATAGAGCTTTCCCTGCCCCTGTCCCTGCCCCAAGAAGTCCCATTTAGGGGTCAGTTCTTTAGCAGGCATCTGGATGCCAGGTCCAGGGGTGATGCATCACAGTCTTGGACAGAGGGTGACATTCAGCTTAAGTAGTCACTCATCTACAGGTGGAGGGGACTAAGCCTGCAGGAGACAAATCTAGCAAACAAGCTGAACAGACAAAAGCCAAAAAAGTAAGGAGACAATAACCAGAAGCACGGTAGATATAGCATCAGCCATGCTTCTGGAGTCCATGAACCCACTAAAACTGTATTAATTCCTATTTTCCTTACAGCAAATTGATATCTTCCCTCAGGTAAACTTAAAGTCATACCTCTTAATATATCTATCCCAAAGATGTATTCAGGAATGGGTACGATTACACTGGTATATTCTTTCCTAGGTAATTGTCCAATTTTCATCATTAGTTTAACTTGTCTGGCTGATATTTCAGCCCCTCCCAGTCCTGTGATAGTAATAGGAGTTCCATGTTTGAATTTATCAGGGTTTCCAAATATGAGAGGCCTCTGTCCCAGTATCTATTAATGCCCTAGTTAAAATAGCTGATCCACTTTTCCAGTATATGGTTAAATTGATATGGGATCTGCAATCCCATCTGTGTATTTCTTTAATCTGAACTGGGGCTTGGCCAATTTCTTTTTCTCCCTAAAAATGTCACAAACTTGGATACAATGATCCCCAAGCATCTGTAGGAGCAATTCTTACTTCCCTATTCAATCTAATATTAAGTCCCTTTTCTCAGTACATCTTATATAGTTCATTAGTTGGAATACCATCTCTTTTTCCAATATCCATCCCTGCTGTTAATAAAGCAGCAAACAATTCTTTCTTGGTTAATCTATTCTGACTTTGAATCCTCTTGTTATTCGCTCTTCTCTTTTGAGGAAATTTGTCTTTTTCTCATTCTCCTAAGTCACCTAACTGAGAAATCTTATCCATCACCTCCAACACAGGGTGCCCTATTTTCCCAATTAGTAGAGTCAGAATCACATGTTTATAAGCAGGAGGAGACTTCTTCCCTATAATATTTCTATGAGGAACCATTAAGGAAATACTATGATACGTGTCAGGCATCTCTGACCATTATTACAGTTTTCATTACATCTTCCTTTAACTTTCTCATACAGTCTCTAAGCAAATACCAGGGTCTATCTCCACTAGGCCACATAGAGTCAGTGGGACACTATTTACTGCATCCCTCTGCAACTAAAGCTAACAGATTAGTTCCATTGTTACCTCCTTGAATATGGTAATCCCAAAATTTATAGTACAAAAGGATTTTGCCTAATACCTATGAATTTCAAACAATCTATGTCATCTATTGATGCTCCTCCAGCCCCTTTTCACTGATTCTCACCATCCAAGATGATAATGATTCTCCCATTTTTGGGGGTAAATCAACAGTATATCTGTGACCTCCTGCTGAGTAAAATCATCAATTACTTCCTTAAACAGGATGTAGCCCCCCTGGTTCTCCTGTTTCCTTCGTAGTAGTCCAAATTCCTAGAAGCCTCCTCATCTAACTTTGTTTCATTTTCCTCCCATTCATCTTCTTTCTAGGTGTCTGGATCCCAATCAGGCCCCGGATGTGCAAGGGTTGCATGCACCTTTCTCTTGTAAAATTTACCTTTCTTTTACTGAACTAAACTCACAGTTGCCTTCTCTTCTAAAGGAAAGTTCATATACTATAGCATAGAAAGCTTCTCATGCAAATCAGCTAACTCCTTTTTCATCTGAACCTTTCCTCCAGCAATTTGTCTCTGCTTTTACATATAATATGATAACTTATTAACAATGCCCAACCTTTTCTACACACCCTTTCCATTTCTTTCCCTGGTTCTATTGGTATTCCTTGCAAACATATTTCTAAATCTCTGGGTCGTCCTTTCTGCAGTCTTGGTTCTCAGTTTTCACAAAGTCCTGTGCTTTTAGCCCATTCTCTCCCCAGGGAGGAATAAGGTAAATCTTCCTATCCTGGGATACCCATTACCTTCCCTAGAGCCTTCCTGTCTCCAAGCACAGGTTTTATATTTTGCAATCCTGTTCGTGACATCAAATATATCGCTGCTATGAATATGCTGGTGTATTTCCAGGTTTGAATCACAAAATATAACAGACTCTCTTGCTCAAAGATGAAACCAAGACATTTATTCAAACACCAGAAAGCCAAATCCACCATAGTAACAAAGAAACTTACATACATTATCAATGCAGGGAGTACCACTATCCCTCTGTTAGGCCTCCCCACAAACAAGCTCCCTTAGGCAAAATCACTCCCTTTCTCACTCACACTAGCTGTGCGCTCTCTCTCTCTCTCTCTCTCAGCTCTGCTTCGCACACATTTCCTTCTCCATTCCCTCCTGCTCCACCTATTGACAAGCTCCTCTCACAACAGGCTGCATTTGAGTCAGGCTCACGTGACTCAGGCTCCATGTGACCCAGACTCAAAGCAGGTTATACAGGCCTATTAATGGGCAAGAAAGAACTTCCCATTGAATTAACATTGCATTTAGATTAGTGGTCATAGAGATTGGGCATGGGCTACAATGAAAGGATTACTGGGGTGGGTTGAGTCCTTAGGAAAAGGCAAGAGATTGACCATGTGGGAAAATACAAAGAGAGTTCAGGGGAAAGGACAAAGGAAAGTTTCCAGGCCCCATTAACAAATGGGACCCAAATTCTTCTGGAGTAAGGGGTGAAGGTCTCAAGTTGGGCTCATACCCTGTCAGTGGCAGAATAGACTTATGTGACCCTTATGGAGCTTCCTTGATATTTGAATTCTTTCTTTCTCGTCGATTTAAGCAATTTTCTCTGTCTTGAAATCTCTGGATTTTTGTCTATGGTATACCTCAGGTTTCCAATTTGGAATTTCAGAAGGTGATGGGCAGATTTTTTTTGCTTATATTCCCTTTACTTTCTGTTTCTAAAACGTCTGGCAGCTTTATGATTTCTTGCAGTATTTAACTCTTACAATATCTAAAATTGTTGTTTCATAATAATTTTCAGTGAGTCCAATGCTTATTAAATGTTTTCTTGTCATTTGATTTTGATAGTAGATATTTTACATGTTCTTTAAATTGTCATCTTTTTGTGAGACACATGCTCACTCTAGAAAGAACACTACTTATTGTTGAAGCCAGGAAATTTCTTATTCTATTTTACATTCTTGTGAATGGATAACTCCCTAAAGGAACATACTTGCTAAGGTTAATACAAGGCTATGTATTTCCTATTCCTGATTCAAATCCCCTCCTCCTCTATTCCCCATTGGCTGGATGCAACTTTCTGAATCCTCTATTCCACATTTTTCTCCTAGATGTGTTCCCCCTCCCCTGTCATGCATTGCATGTGCATTCAAATTAGCTTGCTCCACGCTGGGGTGGGGGGTGTTGGATAATATTAAATAGCTTGTTAAGTATGTGTACAAGCTTCTGACCTTTTATTTGATCAGCAACCTGATTCTGCTAGGTCACAGCTCTAGTTAGAACCAGTCACCTCTGACTTATATCCTGTTGTCACTGCTCTGGAAACAGAAATCCTCCTTCTGTTTCTCACATTTTGATTTTATTCTAATATTTCTTATTGTCTCTTGGAATCATTGAATTTTGTTTACTCTTTCTATTTCTCAGGGCTTCTCCACTTAGGCAAAGTTTTCTACCTTCTGTTCTAAGTTCTTTATTCTCCTTCATTTGTTTTCCTTGGTAGCTCAGATTTCATTTCTCCTTTCAATTTTATCACTTGCTTCATTTCTTCCAGCCACCCTTGGTGTCCTTGTGGCCAAGTATTTTTTTTCCTGAGGTTCTACTTGCTCTTGTACAGTTACTTTCCTCTTTGCCTTCTCCTAAACTGGAGAATTTTTTGGTATTATGTACACATGTCAAAGATTATACTGGTTTTAATCGTTTTTCAAGGCTTCGGGCACGTGTAACTCTTTGTTTAACAGACCCAGTCGCATGCTATGGTTCCAGTTCTCTAAGTTGTATGTTGATGGGTTCTATCTTTCTTTGTATAGTGACCTATTAGGAGCTGACTTTGTCACCTACTGCTTATCTAATAGGCTAGGGTTCAATGGTTTCAGGCCCCATTTACTAACTAGGTATTGATTAGCTTTTAACTCCCTTGGTAGATTGCCACTGAGTGATTACAAGCTTTGAGCCGATTTTCTGAAGCTTCAATGGCTTGCCACTTTCCCTTACTCTACTCCTCTTCAAACACCCATAGGCTTCTGGACATAATCCTGTGTAATTTCAGTTCAGAAATAGTGAGGCTATCAGTGTTTCCTTTTGGTCTTCTTGATCACTTATCTTTCCATGTGGTGCCCTGAGATGGTCATTGGAATCTGGACTCTCTAGGATCTTACCCACTGTCATCTTTACTGAAAGTCATTCAATGCCAGTTCCAATGTACCATGCAAGAAGTTAAAGAAAAAAAGAACCTGAAAGTGGTGAAAGAGATTTAGAAACTGTAGAGGAAGAAAGCCAGAAAGGTGATCAGTAATTCTCTTAATTGTCTTTGCAGGAGATGCAGGTTTATAGGACAATGATTATAGATGGAAATGATGATTAAAACTGGATAGGATGAATACATATTTGTAGTAGGGTGAATCATTATGACTTGGAGCCAAAAGAAATTAGTAAGATAAACTCCTTCCTTTTACAAATGAGTGCATCAAGTCCTGAAAAGATAAATCATAGAGCAGGATTTAAAATCAAATCATTTTTACAAAAATTTTAGTGTGCTTTCTATTATAGCATAGAGGAGGCAAAAAATATTGTAGATGTTGGAATCCACGGTGGCATATAAGAGACAAAGGGAGCAACGGGAATAAATATGAATCGTATTGAAGAGTATGGCTTTATGGTTTAGGTGTTACGGAAGAGTGTTACAGAACTAGAATTTCTTTTAAAAAATGGCCAGTGAAGGGGAAAGACAAAAAACAAAAGAAACACTTTGTGAAATTAATGAAGTAGACTGCTATTTCATCACAGACACATAAGAATCAATTAGCCAGCAAGTAGTACAATGGAAATCACTCTAAATAATTTTCAGTCAGGTGATACATTCAAATCCATGTGGCCTTGGAAAAGTCATTTAACTTTCATAGGTCTCAGTTTCCTCATAGATAAAATGAATATTTTAGACTAGATAGGTTTTGTAATCCCTTATAGTTATAGATTTCTGATTGTATGATTGTATAAATACTTATTATATGCCAAACACAGAGGAAATTTGCTAGGAATAGAAAGATAAAAGAGACACAAATCTCCATACTTAAGAAAATTATAGTCTAGCAGGAGTTATGTGTGAATAAAGAGAAAGATAGATAGACATACAGATAGATAATTGGTAGACAGTACAGACTATAATGTATATATGCATATGTACATGTATTTATGTAAATTTGTATGTGGGGGAGGTAGGTCAGTTTGTGTATTTATGCACATTTACAAAATAGGTATGACATGGTCAATGATACCAGGTGATTTGAAGAAGAAGGTGCTAGAAGCTATGGGGATCAAGAAAGGGCTCATATAGAAAGTGGTGCTTGAAGAAAGTAAAGGTTTCTAAGAGGTGAGGAGAGTGAATTCTGTACATGGGACTCACTTATGTGAAGGCACAGATAAATGGAGAACAATGTAGGAAGAATAATAAGGAGACAGGTTTGGCTAGTCAGCAGTATATAAGCATGGAAGAAAAGTGTAGTGAGACTGGAGAAATATGTTGAGAGCAATTTGTAAAAGGTTTTGAATATAAGAATTTATATTTGATCCTGCACATAATAAGCAGTCACTTTATATTATTGGGTTGAGGAGTGATATATTCAGGTTTTTACTTTAGGATAATCTATTTAGCAGCTGAAAAGAAAGGATCAGAGGGAAGAGAGACTTGAGGCAAGAAGACCAATTAGGAGGTTATTGCAATAATTCAATCAACGGTTGATGAGGGCCTATAATAGAGGCGTGGCTGTGTAACTGAAGAGAAGGTGGACAGATGCAATCAATATTGTGGAGGTACAACTGACAAGGTCTGGCAATCAATTGAATATGTGTGGTGTATGAGAGTGATGAGTCAAGAATACTACTGAGATTATGAACCTGGGGAGCTAGAATAATGGTGGTTTTCTATGCAAAAATCATGAAGTTTATAAGAGGAGTAGGATGACTCAGGGTGAGGAATTAAGTAATTCAGATTTAGACAAGTTGGATAGAGATCTCAATTGGACATGGTTTTTGAAATGTCCGTTTGGCTATTGGTGACATAGGATGAGAAATCAGAATTGACATTAAATCTATAAATACAGATCTGGGAGTCATCAGGAGAGATGAAAACTATATCTATATAAGCTGATGAGTTCACCAAGTAAGGGTATAGAGAAAGAAGAGAGGGCTCAGGATAGAATCATAGGGTACACAGAACCACTGATAAGGTGACTCCTATGGTTGATGATCCTGGAAAGAAGATTGAGATTGAGTACTCAGGTAGGAAGAGGACAAGGGGAGAGAATAATTACAAAAATCCAGAGAGCAGAGAGTGTCTAAGATAGGCTTGTGGTCAACAGTGTCAAATGCTGCAGAGATAAAGGATGAAGATTTAGGGAATGCTATAGGATGCAGCAACTAAGATATCAAGAATTTTAGCTGACTGATGAGGTAAGAAAGCAAACTATATAGTGTTAAACTATATAGATTAATACAAGAGAAAGTGAAAGAGTGAGAGAAGAAGTGAAAAATTTTGTATAAGAGAAACAGACTGCTAATCCTGACTGTTTGCTTCAGGATATTTCTGTGACTGGTCATTTATTTTAACTCCTTTGGGCTCTAGTTTCTTTGTTTTTAACTTAATAGGTTGAACTAGATTATTTTTAAGGTCCACCTGTGGATCCTACAAGCCTGTGGTCATTCAGAAGCCTATGATTAGAGCCTCTAAATTAATGAATGATTTGTGGGTGAGAACAAACAAATCAGACCACAAAAAAATAAAATGAGTTGTTAAAGGGACTATTGGAGGAAAGGTCCACTAATGAACTTTTGGGGCATCTGGGAAATGTTACAACCATTTTAACAAGCAATTGGAATTATATTCCAACAGTAACTAAACAATGCATACCATTAAACCAGCTATAATATTATGAAGCATATCCTCTATTTCCCATAAAGAAAACAAAGATAAAGATCCCCTATAACACAAAAAATAGAAAAATACTTTATGTTGTAGTACAAAATAGGAATCAGTCAATAAATATTTATTAAGCATTGACTATGTGCCAGGCACTATGAGGAATGCTGGGGATAAAAAAGAAAGCTGGGAGATAGTTCCTCCTCTCAAGGCTCACAATCTAATGGAGGGATGACAAAGTCCTCAAATGAAATATAGCTGAATTAAGTATGATACGATTTAGAGGGAAAGATTTAGAGAAACCTGGAAAAACTTTATAAATGATGGAGACTGGAATGAGTGGAATTAGGACAGTGTGTATAATGACTATAGTAATATAAAGGAAGTCAACTTTTAAATATACAAAAACTTTGATCAATGCAATGACTAATGATGTCTTTAGAAAACTTATAAAAATCATTTCTCATCTCTTAGCAAAGGGGTGGACTAATGACAGAGGGAAATGTATTTTCAGACACAGATAATATATGTATTTGTTTTGTTTAACTTTGCTCTTTTTCAAAATAGGAATTCTATTTAGGGGAGAATGATGGCCATTGATACTGAAGCAAAAAGAAAAAAAAAAGGAATGTCAATGAAATATTTAAAATAATGGGTAGCAACTAAACTTATGATTGTGTTGGTATAGGGAACTACCTGTGAGGAAACTACTACCAGTGCAGGTTGGCATCTTCTCTCCAACCAGTTATCCCTCCCCTCCTCCAAAATTCTAATAATAGTAATTATATTAATTAACAGTAATAATTAATAATCAAAAGCAATTATCATATTATTAAATATTAATTAGTAATAAGTATGACTATTATTACTTGCTATTATTAAATATTAATTAATAGTAATAATTAATTACTATTAATAATAATTCTAAAAATAAATAATTATTTTTAACATTCTTTTTTTAAAATTATACTTCCAAATTCTCTCCCTCCCATCCTTCTCCTACCCATTGAGAAGGGAAGAAGCACGATATCAATTATATATGTGAAATTGTGTAAAACATTTCCATATTAGCAATATCAGAAAAACATAAGCAAGAAAAATGAAGTGAAAAAATTTTCAATCTGTATTCAGACTCCATCAGTTCTTTCTCTGGTGGCAGATAACATTTTTCATCATAAGTCTTTCAGAACTGACTTGGATAATTGTATTGATCAGAACAGCTAAATTATTCGCAGTTATCATTTAATATTGATGTTGCACCAGACAATGTTCTCCTGGTTCTGTTCACTTCACTTTGCATCAATTCATATGTCTTCCCAGGTTTTTTCTGAAAGCATCCTGCTCATCATTTCTTATAACACAATAGTCTTTCATTCACAATCAATTGATGAGCATCCCCTCAATTTCTAATTTTGTCACAGAAAGAGAACTACTATAAATATTTTGTACACAGAGATTTTTCTTTCCTTTTTTTATCTCTTTGAGATAGAGAACTAGTAGTAGTAATTCTGTATCAAAGAGCATGCACAGTTAAAAGCCTTTTGGGCATAGTTCCAATTTTCTCCCCAGAATGATTAAATTAGTTCACAACTCCAACAACAGTGCATTAGTGCCCCAGTTTTCTACATCCCTTCCAACATTTGTCATTTTCCTTTTATGTCATGTTAACCAATCTGATAGGTGTAAGGTGGTACCTCAGTTGTTTTAATTTGCATTTCTCTGGTAATGATTTAGAGCATTTTTTTCATATAGCAATAGGTAGCTTTGATTTTTTTCTCTGAAAACTACCTGTTCATATCCTTTGATCAATTATCCATTGGGAAATGACTCATATTCTTGTAAATTTATCTCAATTCTCTATATATTTGAGAAATGATGCTTTATGAGAGAAACTTGCTGTAAATATTTTCCCCCAATTTCTTATTTTCCTTCTAATTTTAAGTGCCTGGGTTTTATTTGTGTAAAACTTTTTAATTTAATAAAAATTACCCATTTTGCTCTCCATGACCCTCTATCTCTGGTCATAAATTCTTCCCTTATTCGTAGAACTGGCAGGTAAAATATTGCTTGCTTTCCTAATTTGTTTGTGCTACCACCCTTTAGGTCTAAATCTTCCACTCATTTTGAAAGTATCTTGATATGCGATGTGAGATGTTGGTCTATACGTGGTTTCTGCCAAACTGCTTTCCAGTTTTCCCAGCAATTTTGTCAAATACTGAGCTCTTATCCCTAAAGCTTAGATCTTTAGGTTTATCAGATGGAGTGGATTTATATTTGTGCATTGTGTGTTGTGTACCTAATCTATTCCATTAATCCTCCACTCTATCTCATAGCCAGTACCAAATTATTTTGACAATTTGTTGTTGCTATTCAGTTGTTTTCAATTATGCCCAACTCTTTGTGACTTTGGGGTTTTCTTGGCAAAATACTGGAATAGTTTGCCATTTCCTTTGCCAGCTCATTTTATAGATGAAGAAATGGAGGCAAACAGGATTAAGTGACTTGCCCAGGCTCAAAGACATAACAAGCATTTAAGGCCAGGTTTGAACTCAGGAAGAGGAGTCTTCCTGACTCCAGGCCCAATGTTATCTCTACTGTGCCACCTACTGCCCACTCTAATTATTTCTGCTTTGTATTACAGTTTTGAAATCTGGTACACCTTCCTTCATGTTTTTTTCTTTGATTACCTAGATATTCTTGACCTCTTTTTCTTGCAGATGTATTTCATTTTTTTCTAGATCTATAAAATAATATTTCTGTAGTTTGATTGGTATGGCACTTAATGAGTAAATTGTTAGCTAGAATTGTCATTTTCTTACATTGACCCAGTGTACTCATGAGCAATTAATATTTATCCAATTGTTTAGCTCTGTCTTTATTTGTATGAAAAGTATTTTGTGATTGTGTTCATATAGTTCCTGGGTTCGTTTTGGCAGGTAGACTCCCAAGTATTTTAAATTGTCTGCAGTTATTTGAAATAGAATTTTTCTTTCTTATTTCTTGCTCCTGTGTTTTGTTGGCAGTATATAAAAATACTAATGATTTCTGTTGGTTTATTTTACATCCTGCAATTTTGATGAAGTTATTGTTTCAATTAATTTTTAGTTGATTCCCTAGGGTTCTCTAAGTATACCATAATCTCATCTGCAAAGAGTGGTAATTTTGTTTCCTCATTGCCTATTTTTATTCTTTCATTTTTTCTTGTTTTATTTCTGACACAATATTGAATAATAGTGGCAACAATTGATATTCTTTTTTAACTCCTGTTCTTATTGTGAAGGCTTCATGTTTATCCCTGTTACAGACAATTCTTGTTCTTGGTTTTAAATAGGTACAATTCATCATTGAAAGGAAGACTCCAACTGATTTCTATGCTTTCTGGAATTTTTAATAGGAGTAGATCTGTTTTGTCAAAGGCTTTTTTCTGCATCTACTGAGATAATCGCTTGATTTTTGTTGTTATTGATGCAGGCATTTATGCTGATGGTTTTCCTAATATTGAACCAACCCTGCATTCCTAGTATAAATCCTACCTGGTTATAGTGCATGACTTTTGTGATATATTGCTATAATCTCTTTGCTAATATTTTATTTAAATTTTTACATCAATATTCACTAGGAAAATCAGTCTATAGTTTTCTTCCTCTGCTTTTGCTCATCCTGGTTTAGGTTTTGGCAGTATAATTGTGTCATAAAAGGAATTTGATAGGAATTCTGCTTTGCTTACAACTCCAAATAGTTTATATTTTATTGGAATTAATTAGTCTTTAAATCTTTGGTAGAATTCACTTGTGAATTCCCCTGGTTCTGGAGATTTTTTTCCTAAGAAACTCACTAATGGGTTGTTCATTTTTTTCTAAGATAAGATCATTAAAGTATTCTATTTCTTTTTCTGTAATTTGGGCAGTTCATATATTTGTAAATATTGATCCATTTTAGATTGACAGATTTATTGGCATATATTTGGGCAAAATAGTTCCTAATAATCGCTTTAATTTCATCTTCATTGGTGGTACATTAACACTTTTCATTTTTGATACTATTAATTTGGTTTTTTAATCAAATTAACCATTGCTTTTTTTTCTATTTATTGGCTTTTTCATAAAACTAACTCCTGATTTTATGTTACTTCAATATTTATGTGCTTTTATTTTATCTCTTTGGTTGATTTTCAGAATTTGCAATTTGTCTTTAAATTGAAATTTTTAGTATTTTTTTTCTTTTTCTAGTTTTATTTAATTCCATGCCCAATTCATTTATCTATTCTTTCTCTATTTTATTGATATAAATTTTTAGAGATATAAAATTTCCCATACTTACTGTTTCAGTTGTATTTCATAAAATTTTATATGCTGCCTCATTGTTGTCATTCTGTTTAATGAAATTATGATTACATTCCTTAGGAAATTCTTTAGGATTATGCTATTTAATTTCTAATTAATTTTTGATCTAGGTTTCCATGCCCTTTGTTAAATGTAATTTTTATCTCATTATAATCTGAAAAGGATGTGTCTAATATTTCCGCATTTATTTCTGAGGTTTTCATGCCCTAATGCAAGGTCATTTTTTGTGAAGGTGCCATGTACAGCAGAGAAAAGGTATATATTCCTTTCCATGTCTGTTCAATTTTCTCCAGAGGTCTATCATAGCCAGTTTTTCTAAAATTCTATTCACCTCGTTAAATTCTTTCTTGTTCATTTTATGCTTAGATTTAACTAGTTATGAAAGGGGAAAAGTTGAGGTCCCTGAGTAGTACAGTTTAGCTGTCTATTTCATCCTGCAGTTCATTTAACTTTTCCATTAAGAATGTCAACGCTATACCATTTGGTGCATATTTTTAATGTTAATATTGCTTCATTGTCTATGATAACTTGGAGCCAAATCCATTTATTTGCTCATGTCTTTTAATTAGGTCTTTTTTTTTGCTTTTGCTTTATCTTAGATTATAATTGCTAACCCTCTTTTATGAAAATTATTCTTCTCTAGCCCTATTTTTACTCTGTATATGTTTCTGTGTTTCAAGTGTGTTTCTTGTAAACAACATATTGTTGGATATTGGTTTTTAATCCATTCTGTTATCCATTTCTGTTAGGAGTCAATTCATCCCATTTATATTCACAGTTGTGATTACTGTGTATTTCCCTCCATCCTACTTTTTTCTCCTGTTTATCTTTCTCTCTCTTTTTACTCAGTTCCTCCTTAAAAGTCTGATTTGCTTCTAACCATTGCCTTTCTTCATCTACTGTCCTATCAGCCCCTCCACTTCTTTTATAGCTTTCCTCTTCTACTTCCTTGTTGGGTAAGATAGATTTCTACAACCAGCTGAGTGTGTATGTTATTCCCTCTTTGAACCAGTTTGGATATCTGCTACCCCACACCCATTTTCCCCTCATTGTAAAAGCTCTTCCTTGCATGCCTCTTTTATTTGAGATAATTTTTCACATTCTTCCACTCCCTTATAACATCTCTCAATGCATCCTTCTTTCTCAACCTTGAATTTTTTGGGATCAACTGTAACAACAATGGTGCTGGCAGCTGTCATGGAGGTGAAAGACTGATAGCACCAGCACACAGAAGGGCTGCTAGCACAGGTCCTTTGATCTGCTTTTCTAAGGAAAACAACTTTAATGGGTTAATAGTCTTACTTTAATTAAACATACATATATCATTCAATTAGTTCAGGGGGAAAAAGCCAGCATGAGCAAATACAAACAGAAATTACAATCATACATTATATAAACAGAGCAAATAGACACAGAAATCAACAGACAGCCCTCTATCTGTCTGACCGGGGAATTACATAGTTACCAGAGAGAGAGGCATCAACATCTTGGTTTTCAAAGCTGGGGTGGGGGGCTGCTTCAACAGCTACCCAGAGTCTCATCACCAACACTCTTTCAATGAGTATGCCCCCAAATGCAATAACCTCTGAGTTTATATACTATATTTAATACACACACACACATATACATATACATATACATACATATATATATATATACACACACACATATATTCTTTAGGGTAAAAAGGTGTCACAACCATGGGACTCAAACCCACATGACTTAGGCCTTTCCTTCACATAACCAGGTCATTAAAGACTCCCAATTCAGTCAAAGATTCCTTAGTTATGAGAAGCACTCCAAAACAAAGACAACAAAAAGTTCACTTTGCTCTTTGCTTGCCATTACATTTGAAAAGCAAAACTTGTCTAAGGTACTTTATTACCTCAGCATTCCAAAAGAGAAAACGGCAAAAAAGTCCCACCCTAATTATCATTATTATCATAATCAATCACACCTATGCACTCTGTTTTTGTATGCTCCTTCTAACCGCATTAATAATGATTAAGTTTGTAGGAGTTACAAGTATCATCTTCCTATATAAGAATGTAAAGTTTAACTTTGTTGAATCCCTTATTACTTCCTTTTTCATGTTTACCTTTTGCTGTTTCTCTTAAGCTTTATATTTGAAAATTTTAAAAAAATGTAAAAGTGAAAAAATAAAGGTGAAAGTGGAAAGACAAAAATGGTTGATGTGACCAGAAAAGACAGAAAGTAGTAGAACACTGCACAAATGTAGCCTAGAATTGCTCTCATTCTCTCTCTCTCTCTCTCTCTCTCTCTCTCTCTCTCTCTCTCTCTGTACACACACATATATACATATACATGTATGTATAATCAAAATCTACATATCAATAGATAGATATACAGATATATCTATGTATATAGACAAATATATCCATATATAACATTTTATATAAATATATACCCATATGTGACTATATGTACACATATGTATATATGTACCTAGAAGTTATATCTGTAAATATTTATACATATGCATGTATATATATAGAACCATTTTTTTATATGAGAAAGACCCAGAAAGTGTTCATATATGAATACAGACCAAACTAAGACACTGGTGATAGGGAGAAGTGACAAAATCTGGAAACTAGATGACACAGTAGATAGAGTGCCAGGAATGGAGTCAGCAAGATTCATCTTCCTCAGTTCAAATCCTGACTCAGACACTAGCTGTGTGACTGTGGGAAAGTCACTTAAGTGACTTGTCTGTCTCAGTTTCCTCTTCTATAAAATGAGCTGAAGAAGAAAATAGCAAACTGCTCCAGCATCTTTGCTGAGAAAACCCCAACTGGGGTCATGAAGAGTCAGACATGAATATGACTAAATAACAAATTTTCCTATATCATCATCACAATAACCTTTTGAGGCTGTTGGCTTTTGCCCATTCGCCTCTCTTCTAGGCACATAAATCTCGGCATGTTGGCTTTGTGATCCTGGCTAAGTCATTTAATTTCTCTGGACCTTAGCATCTGGTTTCTTCTATCCCTCCCAGTTTTAAAGCTATGACCTTATATGTCACAGATAGAACTAAATTTCATAAATTTCATTTTACTCTAAAATACTTGCATTATAATTTAAATCATTTTGAGCTTCCTAAAAGACTGGATACAGTTGAAACAATTTAAACCAGCAATATAAACTTCCTCTTCCTACTAATTTTAGAGAACACCATAGAAATATATTTATTTGGCCTGTCATCTTTGTAACCATACTTCTTATTACTTTTGCAATTGCCTATTGATTATTCTTGAAAAATAATGTAAGCATGTATAAGTGGAAAATGTCCTGAGGAAAACTTAAAATCTATCATAGTATATTTGGTGTAATTAGAAGAAAAAGAAGTTCTTTCTGTCTTTCATTATAGATTGAAATCAGTCACGGTGCTTGAGCCAAGGTCATGGAATAGCTCAATTCTCATTACAGAGATAGCATGGTTGACAGTATCATTGAGCCACCCTTGAGAGAAAGGATACACAGTCTTTGTAATGACTATATTGTGAACATCTTATTTTGTTTAGTTCTTACTTTGATCATTTTAGGATACTTCACTGAAATTCTTATCACCTCCAGATACTTCTACTGCTTCTTGCTAATGCGCATTTGCTTGAATATTTCAGAGGATCTTCCATCTATCAACTGAGTATTCTATTCAATGATACAGATAACATTATCCATGCCTCATACATATTTACCCAACCTGTGCCACTCTGGTCTATGTACTCCCAAAATCAAAAAGGGGGTATACCCAATGAACTTGGGGTCTTCCTCTATATTTTTTGACATTGTGTGAATTTCATGGATTATTGGGCACCCAATGACAGTAGCAAACAGGCATATCAATTATCCCTAAGTTATTTTTTCCCTTAAACCATAATTTTTTACTTTTTTGTCGTTCATTATATCCTGTATTGCTTATTCTCCTGTGAAATAATTTGTGAGGGTTATAGTTGACTGAAGCTCTTCAAAAGCCTTTCAATTGCCCTTTTGGTAGAATACCAATTAATGAATACTTTTCATTTTTCTTGTATTCATTCTATTAATATATATTTTTTTCTTTTCAGCTCTGTCCAACCAAATATTGCTTCCAGAGGGTCCCCATGTTCTCTTTCTCAAGTCTCGGAGGTTTTAGATATTTTCTTTGTCAAGTGGTGCTTTCTGAGTTCACTTGGAGACAACTGAGACTTTTGAGCTTTTTCTCCCCATAAGGAGAAGGCAAGAACTGGGACCTAAGAGGTAAAAGTCTATCTAATTATAAAATTCCTATGACTTTCTGTCTTGCCTTTCCCCATGGCTATGTCTTTTTCTTAGTGAATTTTGCCCTTAGAATGAAAACAAAAATTGATTAAAGTGAATTCCTCAGCCATTATTCCTGTATCATAATCCACAAGTTATAACTTCCTCCTTAAGAGATACTTGCTATTAATGACTGACTATGGCTTGATTTAAAAAAAAATCATTATTTCTTTGGGAAAGGTAGAATGGGGGTAGAGTAATTGCTTTGATGCTGAAAAAGGCACTGTTTCTTAAACTCATGTAATTAGCACATTCTCCTTCTGAAAAGAAATAGTTGAAATTAAATTCCCAGAAGTATTTTAAAAAATAAAAGAATAAAATTCAAAAGTGGGACAGGAGTCCTTGCTTTCTGTCCATACAAGCAGTGTGCACTATCAAATCTTTTCTGCTGAGCACTCAAGAGAGACAGAGATTTCCTTCCAAGGTAATCTTTAAGAGTGGAAAGCAGGTGGTGGGATTACATCCCTTTTTGACATTCTGATTTTGTAATTCAGAAATCTGCATGGGCAAATAGGCATAAACTTCTTCAAGCTTTGTTGAGGCCAGCAGATTAGATGTGTGGCCAGAGAACACAATTAATTAAACATTTAAAATAGAACACCCCAGCATCTTGCCTCATTTTGTTTGCTTCCTGATCTATAAATGTAGTTGGAATTCTCCCAGAGTGGAGCCCTTTGGCTTCCACGAATTCTTGGGCACCCAATGTTGGTAGGAAGAAGAGGGAAAACTTCTTCTCTCTTACCAGAAGGTAGACTATCCATTTGGCAAAATGCCTGGAAACTTACAAACTCAATTAAATGTGCATATGGCCCATAGCAGGGAACATTCTTCGTTGCCAAGGCTCATCTTACTTATGTCTCTTCCAAACCATGCCTATGCAATAAGTCTCTTTCTGTATAATGAATGTTATCCAGTCATACAGTAGTAAAGATCAGCATGGAACAGTGTTTATTCTACTCTTAAAGAGAGCAAAGAGGAGAATGTCAAGATCACTAGTGCAAACTTCATGGGAGTGAGAGGGAGGTGGATAGTGACGCTGAGATGTCCTTTGTTGAGGAAGACAGGAGGTTTTAGAGATACCTAGACTTAATGAGCAGGACTGGTAGAATTAATAAATCTTCCCAATATTCCCTGCAGCAGCTGCTCACTTTGAAATAATGAGCATATGGTTTCATCATATTTCATTGATTTGATCCCCTTCAGCTAAAGGAAGATTTCAGTGGAATACAAACAACCCTTAGAATTTCTACATGTTTCTCAAGTCCAATTTTAAAAGTTTTCTTGATAAAAGAAAAGGCTGATGCGCACACAGAAGAGAAAGCCAGATGTGGTATTTTTAAGGAGGTCAAGATTTGAAGAAATAGACTGCCACTGGCAATATATTCATTTCAAGAGATCCACTCAAATAATCATGGGAAAAATATCTGAGCTACATGTTATTTTGTATTCTTTTGTTTTCTTATAGACATTAAATTTCATGAATGTGAAAAGTTTCCACTGAAGAAATTCCTTCTTCCAGTGAAGATCAGGATCTATTTTACAACTTAGTCTTAGAATGCTTGTTTGTAGAATGCCTGGTACGTGGTAGGCACTTAAAGCATATTTGTTGATTCACCAAATGAATTACTTAATTAAAAAACATTCATTAAGTGATTTCTATATCCAAACCTCTGTTCTTAGCACTGGGGATACAGAATAGAAAAGTAAGTCAATCCTCACTCTCAAGGAAGCTGTGTTCAATGGACATTAAATAGGTTGAGTTACAAGTCAGATGGGAAGGTCTACTGGTCCTTCAGCATGCTTTCTGTTCTTGAACCATTGGAGACGGCCAAGGACTTTAATAGAGAAAGCTTTCTTTCCTGGATGGTCAGTAGCTATGGATTATGAGGAAGCAGTTGCAGAAGTAGTTACAAAGTCACATCTCCATAGGGGTTATTTCCCAGGATAATGACTACAGAGACTGGTTCAGAAAGATTAGGTGTCCCAGGGCTTGTGAGTTTGTTTACCTGTCCTTTGTAGATGACATTGGTGGTAAAGACAAGGTAAGGAATGTGGAACTTTTATATATAGGAATGACCACCACCCCTCCAATTATGGATTTGGGACATTTAACAGAGTCAGGACTAGAACCTAGGTCTTCCTGACTCCAAGGCTCTCTCTCTCTATAATTATGCCATGCTGCTTCTTGGTTTTATGGTAAGAACTATGATTTCCTTAACTCTCCTAGTATCTCCTAGACTTTTATACCTGTATGTCTCCTTGACACTTCAGATTCAACTTGCCCAAAATCAAATGTACCCTCTGATTAATATTATTCCTCCTTCTAAATTTCCTGTTTCTATAAGGGACAGTGCTACCATTCAGCTTCTATATAAGTTAATGAGGGAAATGACTATACTAAGAACTCCCCAGATCAAGGGAATATAGACAAAGTTGTAGTTTAACTTGTTTATCTTTGACTAGCACTAAATCTTTGTTTAGGATAGAACTTGCCTCTTGATAGGCCACTTGGGATCCCAATTCTGATCTCATTAGATTCTTGATTTGTTGTTCCAGTTCTCACTCTCAACTATCTGTGCCATATACTCACCTCACTTTTGCCGTCAAGTTTCTCCCTACCTGACCTCTAGTCAAACAATCTGAGCAGAATTCATTCAGGACCACAAACTCTAGTTATACGCTTTTTCTGGGCACCAACCTGGGCCCACCCAATGATTAGAGTTAAAACAAGGAGGTTAGGGATAGAAAGTACAGACATCATTTTTCATGCTAAAAACCTTAATATTTAAGTTTTTTAAACTTTTCCTTACATAACCAGTTGCCAAGTCCCATTTAATTTACTTCCTCAATTTCTTTTTAAAAATGCATTTTCATTGCCACTACTTTGTGATCCTTTGGTATTAGACTAGAGCAATAATCTTGTAACTGACCTTTGGATCTCTAGACACTTTTTCTCCAGCTCATTCATCATACTGTTGCCAGATTAATCTTCTTTACATAAAGTTATGATTATGCCTTCCTCCTGTTCAAAGTCTTTCAATGGCTTCCCATTATCTACCAAATAATATCCAAACTGTAACTTGTCCTCCATATTCTAAACAACCCTGCCTTTCCAGTCTTATGTAATATTCATCTATCTATGACAAGCCAATCTGGATTAGTCACTTTCCCTCATTTATTTCCTACATTTTTCTAATGTCTTTGCTTTTGTTAACCCCAGTCCTTACTTCTGGCCATTCCTTGTTGAAATTCTGCCTGTATATCAGGATTCCTTAGCCAAGAGGATTAAGTAGATGAGTTTTGAAGAGTGATCACTACCTAATTTGGAAACATGATACAATAATAACTACAGTTGTCAACTCTTAATGTATCTGCTTGAGTCCTATGTTGGTCAAAAGCAAAGTGACCAATAAGTTTTTAATTTGCCTTAATGGCAATCTTATTATTTTAAAGACTGAGGAAGCAATGAGAGGATTTGCTATCCTGATTCTGACCTACCTGAATCTGACCTGAGGTAGAACTGATAAAAATACTGATGGAATGACCATTCTAGCTTAAAGTGATGAAGAGGAGACACTTTTGGTCTGATTATGCATGGTTTTGGAAAAGTGTTCATTTCAAAGATTCCAAAGGAAATACAGGGTCCTGTGACCTTAAATCCAAAGGGAAAATCAATCCTAAAGGTATGGGAATCTCTCAGGAATGAAATTCCAGTGATACAAAAGCAAAGAGTTCTAATGAGAAAGAGGAGATACTCTACAGAGATCAATGTGGATGTAAATGGAGTTCACTGATTTGCTAAGTTTTTTAACTAGACAAAGAAAAGATGGAAACAAGATCACTAAACAGTATGAATTTAAAGTAGTTGCAGATGCATATAACATGACTAGTCCATTTTAATCAGGATTGGTTATTTGAATCTTACCTTTCTTGATTCCTCCAGGGAAAGCATGGTGAAATAAAGAGAGTGCAGCATTTGGAGTCAAAGAGCCTTGTTTCTAATCCTACTCTTGTTACTGTATTACCTGACTGTATGGCCTCAGGCAAATTACTTTGCCACTCACAGTCTCATTTGCTATGTGTGTAAAATGAAGGAGTTAGACTAGATGCCCTAGGAATTCCCTTCTAGATATAAATCCTTTAAACCATAATCATTGATAGAATCACTACATTCAAATCATAAGTACAGATGCTTAGGCCTTGAATATTTTGGATCATTTTTTCCTGTCACCATATTTAATAATAGCTACAGCCTGAACTGACCTAATAACTTCAAGACATCAAGTTTATTTTCTACATCTTACAATGAAGAAAACTGACAGTAAGGATTTTACTCAATGTATCACACACAGGGACATATCAAAGAGTTTGTTGAATTTTTAACTCAATCCTCTTGAGGCTACTGTTAACCTCTGTAAGCTAAGCTTCATTTCTAATCAATTTAGAAAAACAGAACACTGAAGTTCAATGTTAACAAAACAAAATTATGATTAATTAATGATCTGCAATTTTTTTTTTTTTTTTTAGAAAACAGTATGTCCTTGATCCTTTCACTAACGGGATTTGTTCTGTGAAGTTTAGATTCAATCAAAGGGCCACACTTGAGGACCTAGAGGGCCACATGCACCCTCGAAGTCACAGGTTCCCCACCCCTGCATTAGAGTAAGCAGACACTAAGATCTATGATACTCCTCCGTGAAGAGATCTCACCTCTCCCTTGCCTTTATTTGGTCCAATTCAGTCATTTCTATAGCCATATTAAAAGGGCTAGTTTTGAAACAACAATTCTGAGATTGTTTGCTTTTTGGAAAATGCCTAAAAATGAGAGAGATGATGCCTTTGCTAGTGCTATTGTCAGTTAACACACACACACACACACACACACACACACACACATACACACTGTACTTAATTTTAAATAATTCCCCCAAAAAGCCCTATTCCAACATCACAGAAGTAAATGTCACCGGATGTTACTCATTTCTGTAACCCTCTCTCTCCTCATCTCCACCTCCTGGCTTCCATGGCTTCCTTCAAGTTTCAGTTAAACACTCGTCTTCTTCAAAAAGACTTTTACAATCCTAATTCATAATATACATACATATATACATATATATACATAGTTTATACATAGTTATTACACATCTTATTCCTCATTAGCTTACAAGCTTCTTGACAGCTAAGCACAATATTTGTTTGTTTGTTTGTTTGTTTTTGCTTTTGCTTTCCTTTGTATCCTTAGCATTAAATACCATACCTGGCATATAGTAAATACTTAATAAATACTTGTTGATTTAACAGAGTTTTCAAATACTACACCAATCAAGTATGAGGTCTTGTAGGTTTCACCATGCTGAAAAGGTTTCAAGTATGTCCTTCACAACAGATTCTGTTTTCTGAGGATCAGCCTATCTGTATTCAGAGAACTTCATTAACAATAACCACTTCTTGCTGAATTTTTGGCCATGACAATCCACAATACAAAAAAATGCCAAATTGCCCTCAATTATCTTAAGCCCCATTCTGCTTTTTCAATGGCATAGGCAGAGGGGTGAGACAAGAAAAGGAGTGCAAAGATTGAGTGTATACCAACTTTAATTTGATTATTGGTACTCTAAATCAGATCTTTGTCCAGTAACCAATGAGCAGATACAATATTGGAGAACCTGAATCACATCAATCATGGTATTCTTGCTATAAGCAAAAAAAAAAAAAAAAAGGTGCAGCTAAATGGAAGGATAGTTCTTAGATCCTACTTGGAGATGGAAAGGTATATTAGGAAGGCAGAATTTATGATTTCAAAGAGAATCTCATATGTGCCTAAAAGGATCGGAACCGCAGGATATAAGGAATTCTCTAGGCAGAAGGCAGGAGAACTAAAGCATGTATTTACACTCCACAATAACAAGCCCACAAACCAGCGTCCCCATTTTGATATTTTCATCAAAAGCTTCTAGGCCCGATAAGTCCGCCTTACAAGGGTAACCAGGAGGCCACAGAGAAGCGAGATGGTGTAAGGCAAAATCAGTATACATGCTTCCCCTCTACGGTAAGAAGATTACCCACTAGCCTCTAGTCAGCTCTGCTACTGGCAGCTCAGCTTTGGCTGTAGGCGTCTCTGGCTCCAACCAGAAAAGGAAAGGAGGATCTTCAAGCTGTCTTCTCCCCTCTTATAGAGTTTTTGACATCATCAAGCGCCGCCTGAATGACCAGGGCCGATTGGTTCTTGACTTGGCCCGTCCCCCTAGCGCAGACCACGTTAACACACATCCCCTCAGCCAGCCCCACGACTCATCACACAGGAAGCTCTCCGATCCCTGGCATGGTTGCTGGGTCTCTTGCCCCGGAAGAGCAAGCCCCAGCATCCAGGGAAGCTCAACGAGGCAAGCTGAGTCATTCAAAGAAAACAAGTCCATTCTGGCTACACTCCACCCCTCACAATGTTCTAGGATGCACAATCCAATCATAATTCAAATTAAATTATATATCCTAGAATATTGTGATCCAATTATGCAGGAAACTAAAACATATCATTCACAATAAAGCAAAACATATCATTCAGTGACATTTCCCAAATATTGGTTTACGATTCAAATGTGATCCACCCCTAGATCCCAGCCAGATAATCTCTTCAATCAATCATCCCAAAATAATTATTAATAATTCAAATGTCCACCCCTAGATCTTCGTATCCATTACATAGGATCAATAATATCATAACAATAAAACATTATAGCAAGGATAACACAAAATAAGTACAGAGAACACTATCATCATTCCCCCCCTCAAATAATTGGGGCTCAAAATCTTGGGGTAATGGGTGAAGGTCTCATTTTCCATAGCTTCTTCTTGCTGAAATTGGATGTAGAGGTGTCCCTGCCCCAAAGAGTCCCATTCCAGAGTTCAGTTCTTTAGCGAGCTGGCAGGAATTCCAAGAATGCTACGTGCTTAGGCAGTCACTGGAAACTGCAGGGTGCTTTAACCTGCAGGAGACAGACCTAGCGACAAGGTTAACTAAAACAGAGAACAAAAAGAGTAGGCAAGTATGGGCTATTATCCTTTAAATAAAATCATCTCCAGTTTAGTTGAAATTTCAGTTATGCAGAGATCTAATATCAGAGCCAAACTCAGATGGGAAATGTTTCTTTTTAAACGGAACACAATGAGGAAACTAAGCCAAGAAGATCCCACCCTAGATGGAGAACAGGATTGTCCTCCCAGCCTTTCCCCAGATGTACAAGTGAAAGCAGGAGGATCCCATCCTAGATAGACTAAGATTGTCCTCCCAGCCCTTCCCCAGATGTACAAGCTTTCATCCGTTAATCACACAAAGTCACCTTCCCTCTGAGTGGCTTGTGTCAATTACCAGCATCAGCCATACCTGTGGGGTCTGTGAATCTAATATTATAGCCCTATTCACGGTAAAATATATGCTTCAGGGGCACGATTTGGTAATTATCTTCCCCTGAATAGACAACTGTTACAGTGTTGTTCTTCCCATGGGCTATGACTTCTGCAGCCTTTGGAATATCATCTGGCTTCCATTTTACCCATACCTTAGCTCCCAACTTTATTCTATCAATGGAGCAAGCCCCTTTTGCCCCTCTAGTAGTTATTTTGGGAGGAGCGTCAGTTTTCACAAAGGGTATTTTTCACAGGGGATAATAATCACTTGAACTATCCTATCATTCTACCAAATTGTACAGGTTTTTCACCCAAATTCTGGAGTGTCACAACAATTTCTTTTTGATAATTCGAATCTATCACTCCAGCCAATACATGTACTGCTTGAGCTGCTAATCCTGGTTTAGGTAATATCCGTCCAAAATGATTCTTGGGGATTCTCATACATACTCCAGTAGGGGTTTTTCTTATCTGTTTCCTATTCAGCCTAAAATTCTCTATACAATGTAAATCATATCCTGCTGAACCAGGTGTTCCTGGACTTGGTAGTGGGACATCTTCCCTCACAGTCCAAAATTCAATATTTTGGATCTCACATGTTTGCTGTTCTCTAATCTGCAAATTTGGGGTCATCATTCTGGCTAGAGGTGTACTCCCCCCTAAGGGCCTATTATTCAAATTACGTAAGGCAATAGACAAATTATCCTTCCAATGTCGATATGAATTATTAGAGCTTAATTTTCTCAGCTGTTCTTTCAACAATCCATTCATTCTTTCAATCAGCCCAGATGCTTGTGGGTAATATGGAATATGATATATCCATTCTATATTATTCAACACACAATATCTTTTCACTTCTTTGCCCTTGAAATGTGACCCATTGTCACTTTGAATCTGCATTGGGGTTCCATAGTATAAACTTACAATATCTAGGGTTTTACAGGTGGTTTTCTGAGTTGCGTCCTTATAAGGACAAGCCACTAGTACACCTGAATAGGTGTCAACACATGTACATACATATTTACATTCTTTATCCTGGGGTAGTGGGCCAATATAATCTATCTGCCAAATTTGGGCTGGAACTTTTCCCCTTGCTATTTCTCCAGTTACTATCCTAGGAAGAGTTCATTCTTTTTCTAATTGATATATACAACACCCCTCTGTTATTTGTTTTAACAACGCATGAGAGATACTGATACCTCGATCCTGTGCCCATCGGTGGGTGGCCTGGACCCCTAAATGACCAGCGGTCTGGTGGACACATCTGGCTAAGGCTGAGTCATCAGTTGGAGTTGGAGTAGGGACAATACATTCAGTGGCGATCTTTGCTAGTCGATCCGCGTGTGCATTGTACTCATGCTCTGGTGTGGTCAGGGTCGCGTGAGCATCAACATGAAAAACTGACAAATCCGTAACCAAAGACATGTCCCATATATTTTCCCATAACTCTTTACCCCAAACTTGTTTGCCATGAATCTCCCAATTCTGATTCCTCCATATAGGCATCCAAGTAGCTAATCCATTAGCTACTGCCCATGAATCAGTAAATATATGACACTGTCCTCCCTTCTCCATTCTGATGGCCTGATGTACTACCATCAGTTCAGCATATTGGCTACTTCCCCCTATCCCAGAACTTTCCAGAGTTCGCCTAGTACAGGGGTTATAAGCTACTGCTTTCCAATGTCTCCTCTGTCCTAAATATTTTGCTGTCCCGTCAGTAAACCAAGCGTGTTTCTTCTGTTCTACACTTAGTCCATCATACCCATTATTCCATTTCACTAAGGATGGCACCATCTGTTGCTTAGATTCAAGGGGTTTTTCATTTCTCTCAGTGCCAATGTTTGCCACCGATTCATGTAAAGCAGAAACTCCACTTTTGCCTGCTCTGGACCTATTCTGAATATACCACTTCCATTTGATTATGCTCGCCTCTTGTGCACTGTCCAATTCTGTGCGAAGCTGGGGTACTCATTACCCAAGTCATAATTGGAATTCCAGGCCTTAATATCACTTCATGACCCAGGGTTAGTTGCTCAGTTTCTACTAAAGCCCAATATGCAGCTAACAGCTGCTTCTCAAAAGGTGTATACTGCACTCCAGATGAGGGCAGTTTCCTTGACCAAAAGCCTAAAGGTACACTTCGGCTCTGTTGTTTTTGCCACAGACTCCAATTTGCATAGTCATCTTGTACAGTCACTTGTAATTCCACTGGCCCATTTTGCATAGGCCATAAGTCCAGAGCTAATTGTATAGCAGCCTTTGCTTCCTCAAAAGCTCTACTTTGTTCAAGGCCCCAATCAAATTCATATTTCTTTCTGGTGACTTTATACAAGGGTTTTAAAATTTGTCCCAAATGTGGGATGTGGTGTCTCCAATAACCAAATAGCCCTATGAACTTTTGGGCCTCTTTCTTATTAGTAGGGGTGGGAAAATCCTGAATTTTTTGTCGGGCTTGTGGGAGAATTTCTCACAGTCCTCTATTCCACTGTATCCCCAAGAATTTTACAGTTTGAGCTGGCCCCTGAACCTTTGCGGGGTTGATTTCCCATCCTTTGCTTTTCATATGGTCAATTAGTAATGCTAAACTCTCCTCCACTTCTTTTATATTCTTTCCCTGTATCATGATGTCATCTATGTAATGTGTAAGCTGTACACCAGGTAGCTTTAATTCATCCAAATGCTCAGCTACAATCCTGTGGCAAATAGTTGGGCTATGAATATATCCTTGTGGCAGGCGTGTAAATGTATACTGTCGGCCTTGCCAAGTAAAAGCAAACTGGTTCCATTGCTTGGGGTCTATTGGGATCGTAAAGAAGGCATTGGCCAAATCAATAACTGCATACCAAGTCCCTTCATATTTTTGTATTCTCTCTATTAAAGTAACTGTATCTGGAACAGCAGCATACAAGGGAGGAGTCACTTTGTTCAGTTGTCTATAATCTACTGTCACCCTCCATGTCCCATCTGACTTTCAGACTGGCCAGACAGGGTTGTTCCATTGAGTAGTTGTAGGGACTAACACTCCTGCCTCAACACATTCTCTTACAGTGTTGGCAATTTCATCTTGCCCACCTGGCACACGATATTGCCTCAAAGTAATTACTTCAGAAGGTTTGGGCAAAGTGATTGGATCCATCTTGATTTTCCCCACTAAGACTGCATTAATGCCTATTTTCCTCACAGCAAATTGGTATTTCCCTTCAGGTAAATTTAAGGTCATACCCTTCAAAATGTCTATTCCAATGATGTATTCAGGAATAGGCACAATAACCACACTATATTCTTTCTTGGGCAACTGTCCAATTTTCATCATCAATTTAACTTGTCTGGCTGATATTTCAGTCCCTCCTAGTCCTGTGATGGTAATAGGAGTTCCATGGCTGAATTTGTCTGGATTCCCATGGATAAGGGTGGCCTCGGCCCCAGTGTCTATTAATGCCCTAGTTACTGTACTTCAACCATTTTTCCAAATATATGGTCAAGTTAATGTGAGGTCTGCAATCCAGCTTACGTATTTCCTTAATTTGGTCTGGGGCCTCGGCCTGTTTCCTAGTATTCCCTAGCATGTGATTCACTTAGGTATGAAGGTTCAACATCTGTAGCATTTGCAGGAGCAGTTCTTATTTCCCTATCTCTCCTGTTATCGAGTCCTTTATCTCGGTACATCCTGTACAATTCATTGGTTGGAATGATATCTATCATTTCAAAACCTACCGCTGCTCTCAATAGAGCAGTGAACATTTCTTTTCTTGTCACTCCATTTTGGCGCCAAGTTTGATGGCTATTCACCCTTCTCTCTCAAGGAGATCTATCCCTTCCCCAGTCTCCTAAGTCATGTAACTGTAAAATCTTATTTATCACCTCTGTAAGATGGCTCCCTACTTCCCCAAGTAACAGATTCAAAATTAGTTGTTTATAAGCAGGGGGAGCTGTCCTAATTATTAAATTCCTATGAGGGATTCCTATGGGATCATTGTAATATTTGTCTGCAGTTCCTGTCATAATAGCAGTCTTCATTACCTCCTCCTTTAGTCTCATGATACAGTCTTTAAGTGAATACCAGGGTCTGTGCTCAGTGGGCCACATAGAATCATTAGTATATCTCTTATTGGAGCTAATGCCAACAGAGTAGTCCTGCTAGCATCATCTCCTCGCTGATGATGTTCCCTAAAAGCTTGCTGAACTAGAGGATCGTGGCTGATACCTATGAATTCATACAGTCCCTCTTATTTACTAATATTTCCACCGGCCCCTTGATCACTGAGCCTTACCATCCAAGATATTAATGGTTCTCCTACTCTTTGGCTGAATCTACTCAAAATATCTCTGACCTCTTGTGGTGAGAAATCTTCCTGAAATTCCCTCGTAACTAAATTGCCACCTCTGGTTTCTGTCCTCCTCCTCTCTCCGGGACGAACGCTTGTCTGAGTATTTAACCATCTCCCATTCTCTGTGCGAGGGATGTCCTGAACCCTAGTAGCGTTTTCTGTCTCAGCCCCTAACATTGTCTCATTTTCCCCCCGCTCGCTTCCCCTCCCACCATGGCAAGGACAAAGCAGGCAGTCAGGCTTGGTCTGGGCTGAGTTGGGATGCACTCTTGGCTTATTTGGCC
This sequence comes from Trichosurus vulpecula, assembly GCF_011100635.1. Lineage (NCBI taxonomy): Eukaryota > Metazoa > Chordata > Mammalia > Diprotodontia > Phalangeridae > Trichosurus > Trichosurus vulpecula. The sequence goes on from NC_050577.1 coordinate 262,606,601, forward strand.
TCCTGTTGCTCCTAGCCACATTAATAGAAAAGTTCCCATCTGAGTCAGTGGGTTCTTGAGCAGCAATTGTTCTCCTGCTATCTGAGATTCCCCTTCTTGCTGTGGGGTACGAGTGCCCCCATCTCTTTCACTTAATCTCAGTCTTTCATATACTAGCCAGTAGGCTGATAACACTATCCAGCTTTGCCTAGATAGTGATGCCCCTGACTGAATCCCAACCTCTTGTAAACACCTTTCCAAATCCTTAGGATCTCCTCTCTGTAGCCTTGGTTCCCAGTTTTCACAGGGTCCGGCTTTTTTAGCCAATTCCTTTGCTAGGGAGGAATAAAATGGATCCTCCCACCCTGGGATATTCATCTCTTCCTCTGAAGTTCTTCTGCTTCTGAATAGAGATCTTATATCTAGCGATCCCATCCACCTCGTCGCCAAATATATTAGGAAGGCAGAATTTATGATTTCAAAGAGAATCTCATATGTGCCTAAAAGGTCCGGAACCGCAGGATATAAGGAATTCTCTAGGCAGAAGGCAGGAGAACTAAAGCATGTATTTACACTCCACAATAACAAGCCCACAAACCAGCATCCCCATTTTGATATTTTCATCAAAAGCTTCCAGGCCCAATAAGTCCGCCTTACAAGGGTAACCAGGAGGCCACAGAGAAGCGAGATGGTATAAGGCAAAATCGTATACATGCTTCCCCTCTACGGTAAGAAGATTACCCACTAGCCTCTAGTCAGCTCTGCTACCGGCACCTCAGCTTTGGCTGTAGGCGTCTCTGGCTCCAACCAGAAAAGGAAAGGAGGATCTTCAAGCTGTCCTCTCCCCTCTTATAGAGTTTTTGACATCATCAAGCACCGCCTGAACGACCAGGGCCGATTGGTTCTTGACTTGGCCCGTCCCCCTAGCGCAGACCACGTTAACACACCTCCCCTCAGCCAGCCCCACGACTCATCACACAGGAAGCTCTCCGATCCCTGGCATGGTTGCTGGGTCTCTTGCCCCGGAAGAGCAAGCCCCAGCGTCCAGGGAAGCTCAACGAGGCAAGCTGAGTCATTCAAAGAAAACAAAGTCCATTCTGGCTACAAAAGGAAAGACATAGTGAAATATTTTCCCCAGGAGTCTAAAGACAACAAAGAACATGATCTCATGTAATACTTGGTTTGGTAAGCTACAATTGACTTAAACTTGGTCCAGCTGACAAAAACTGACTTTTCCCCCAAAGTAGATGATCTAGAACACAGGTAAAATCTTTAGGTGGGTGACCATCTGGAAGGCAGAGTCCTCTTCAAGGAGGATTCTAACCCATCTGCTCCTCATGGGTTTTTCAGATCAAATGGAGCCTCTAACTCCCTCTTGGCACCTCCACTGAACACTTA